>NW_019268595.1:456201-543444 GCF_002738365.1 Cucurbita moschata | reverse complement strand
TTTTTTTTTTTTTTTTTTTGCTATATAATGAACCAAAATCAAAATTATTAAGCATCAACAAAAGAGTTTTGTGTATCTAAAACAAAATGAAGACTCTAACCAGCTTCGGTTTTATCCTATTCTTGGCTTTGGAATCAAGCATTCTTATTAACACATGTTTTGCCAGATTCAATAGACAAGTTGGAGGGGAAAAAGGGCAACAACCAGCAAGCAGATGGCAAGTGACTATTTACAATTATCAAACAAACTCAGTTTTAAATGCTCATTGCAAGTCAAAAGACGACGATTTGAGCGAACGCGTTTTGGCCAAGCAAGCTCAATTCAACTGGAGCTTCAGAATGAACTTTTCGCGTACGACTCTATTTTGGTGCAATTTTAATAGTTCTAATGGACATGCTTCATTTGAGGTATTTTGGCCAGAGAACTCGTTTTGGCTTTCTGAAAGATGCGACTTTAACAACTGCATTTGGGCAGCTTTTGATGATGGGTTTTACTTAAAAAATATTCCTTGGGGGAAGTTTGAATTGATACACCCTTGGGAAAAATGAAGTAAAGTTTCCCTTGCTCATTTTGATCCCACCAAACCTACTCTTTCTTTTTTTTTTCCTTTATGTTTAATTTCTTTCACATGTAATAATTCTACGTAGAGTTGTGGGGTTTCCTTGTAGACTTAGGATGTTGTATATTTAAGTCTAATAAAAGTGGGAGTTATCGTTTGGGATTTTATAGTTATTTTGATGTTGATAATTTGGTTGGGTTTCAAGTTTGTAGTTGTAACCGCCCATGTTCAAGCTTGGAAATATGGATTTGGCATTTATTGGCCCTAATACTCCCCTTACAATATTGTCACGTTATTTACTCCTTGCTTCTAAGAATGAAAACTGTCACCACAGACCGACATAAGTACTTCCGACATGTCTTTTCCTCCCTCACATGTTTGCTCCAAGAAAAGCACATTGAATCTCGAAGTTCTTATGATTAAGCCACCAAAAAAGCAAGTGCATCTTGTTGATATAGGTGGTAAGTTTCAATTCTTTTTAAGCATTTCTTAGTCATCTATACTCTGGATCACTTTCATTCGGATAGAATCCATGTTTATTCATGTATTCTCTTTAACTCGGGTATCACTCTACTCAAAATCCTTTAAGGATTAAGAAATATTTGAGGTTTTAAACTTGAAAGGGTAACAATTTAAGACGACAAGAAAATATGTATAATAATTGAAAATGGTAATGTTAATATCATAAAAAGGATATATGGAAAGAACTCAGTCAATTAATCGATTTACAAGGAGAGATTAAATATTTTTTGGTCTAATCTTATACAAACTGATTGTATATGATACCCCCATCACTTGTCTTCACATGAACGATATGGATCAAATCATTTGTAACAATTACAAAGTGGACCTATCAATACTATTATCTTAGTACTCGAAGTACTTATCTCTCCATAAAATTCGTAAATTTTACTAACCTCCATATATCATCTAGCAATTCTTTGTACTAAGTTTATTTCATATTTGAGTTTTCAACCATATGGAGACTGTTAACAAAATAGTGCATGTATGGCAATGAAAATGAATATACATGTTTCCATTTTATTTAAAAAGTTGAGCACCAAAATAGAAGAAATTTGAGAAGGAGAGGATCCCATTGTAGTTACGAGAAGTATATGATTGGCCTTGAGTGAGAAAAAAGAGTAGCCTAAGTTTTGGATAGTTGGGTGTGATGCTTTACTAAATAAAGTATAACCTAAGAAACAAACACCCTTGATATCCTTTTGGTTTTTTTAGTTTTTCTTTTAATAGCCTTTTACATAAAAATATATCTTTAATAGTTGTCCATGTAGGTTTGTTGGAGTGCAATGATTATATATATATGGTTGGAAAGGATCCAAATGAAACACAAACAAATCCTAAATCTGCACAAAATAAAGGCTATAAATAATCTCTATATGATTTTGTTGTTTACTTTTGCATCAACTTCTAATGTTTTCACTTTTTTTGCGAGCCAATATCCAGAATCGCATTGAAAAATGACGATTCTTAATTATCAAGGCGTACCTTTACTGACTTATTGCAAATCAGAAAATGATGACTGAGGTAAATAAGGGTGTTCGCACCATGACAAGTTATTCAACCAGATCATATTATTTTATGTATATAGATCAAGCTGAAGATTGTTCAAACTCGAATTTTAGGAATCTTCATCACTCGATTCTTGTCTTGAAACATTGCCCGTAACTTCGTATTTATAGATGAAGCTTGCATCGCCATTAATTGTTCTAGAATTGCGGTGAATTTTCTCATTTTTTTAATTTTTAACATTTCTAAAATTTCAGTCATAAATATCTAAAACGATGAAGGTGCTACCGACATTGGTTTTCAACTTTAACCATTCGATCTAAAGAACCTTGAGCCTTGTTAAACATATCCAAATAGTATCTCAATCCAACGATTGAATGTGAATATATGATTGACTTTCTTCTGCTGGACGGTTCTGGAATAAAATTTGATTGCAGATTCTTTTTTAATTACAGTTTTGTAATTAAGTGGAGCTTCAAGGGTATTTTTTTTGGTAATTTGTCACATTTGGAATATTTTATGATTATTTTCCTCAAAACATCCATATTTTTTCTTAAAATCCTTCATCCCTTGATGTTGTTGGTCAGGTTTTCCTTCTCGACCATCTTGAAATTCCTTCTAGACAAGGAAAATCGAGAAAGATCCTTGGTAATTGAAAAAATGACTTTTTTGCCGTTTTCTCCTACTTTTCCCTTTCCAATCTTTGTCCAAAGGCCTTAAATTCTTAAAATTACTTCTAACGGCGTAGAAATGACTTGCTAAGACTCTTGTCATTCTTGATCCTCTTAATTTCTTTCCTTGAATTCTTTGGATCTTACACGGGCGGCTTGTTCTTATTGGAGCTAATTTCCTTTATTTTTTGGGGTGTTACATCATATCTCGTCACTTGGCTCCCCAAGTCGTATTTATCAATCACAGTTTTGTACATGATCCTAAGATGAATTGGTTAACTCTTTACTAGTCTCTATGTCGTACATCTACGTATCATGAATATATGAGGTCCACTCTTTCTTAGAACATTTTCCATACTACACTAAACATAATTATTTGATTCATAAGCATCATAAACAAAACCTTAAACCAAACGACCACCGAGAGATCTAGATCAGCTAAATAAGGTTCATTTGAAATAGTTCTTGTTTTTTTCTATTAAATGATGGAACAATTTGATAACTATTTGAAATATGGAAATGAATTTTATGTTATGGTCGTTCGGGTACTTCACCTAGTCTAATTTTCATAGTGTCTCATGACCTTGCCTAACGGGGCTTTTATTTGGTCATCATATGTAAGGACCGGGCTGAGTAATTAAAACACAACACAATAGTTAAAACACAAAACGTTTCAAAACAAATGGGTTGAAGACGACGGGTGAGGCTTGTCTATGACACCTACTCCAGAGTCGGCTCCCAACCTCGACTAAATCCTTATTACCTGAAAAAACAAAAAAAATCAAAATAAGGAAGGAGTACAAGACTCAGCAAGTAGCCTACTTGTAGGCTCTTAATCGTGTCCTTTATATGCTAGGATATCGCACTCTTTCTTTTCTTGTTCTTGTTTTTGTTGTAAGTACCTAGGCCCCTTAGTTCTGTTTCTGACTTGAACTTCTGTTAAGAATGAGAAATAGAATTGGGATCGAAAGCGCAATCTTCATTAATATTCACAATGTTTAAATAGGATACAAGGTACCAACTAATACCTAACAATAAGGGAAAATATAAACTAACTAAATCTTGAGAATAAAATAAAATATACTACCAATCAAATCATGAAGGAAAAAATATTAATTAAGATATATTCAACAACTAATTATTATACTATATTGTCCACATATTATATCTTAATATTCCCCCTCAAGTTGGAGAGTGTATGTCAATCACACCCAACTTGTCTTTCAAAAAATCAAATTAATGTCTTCCCAAAGTTTTAGGGAAAATATCTACAAATTGCATTTTAGTCGAAACATAACATGGTTTGATGATTCCAACTTGTATTTTTTCTCGAACTATATGATAATCTATTTCTATGTGTTTCGTACGTTGGTGAAAAACTAAATACACTAAATACACTATGTCAGGCCTAGTAACGGATAAATATATTAATCTGTCAATCAACCGTTTGTATGTACTTGGATCATTCAACTTCTCTCCTTCTGTTAAAGAAAGTTTTAGATTTTGCTCCATAGGAAATTTTTCTGGACGTGCTTCTGTAAGACCTGTGTCTTGAAGAATGTCTAGAGCATACTTCCTTTAAGACATAAAAATTTCTTTTCTAGACCTAGAAAATTCAATGCCTAGGAAATATTTCAAATTCCCTAAATCTTTGATAAGACATTTCTCGAGTAAACTAGTTTTGAGATGTTGAATCTCTTTTTATTTTGTATATAAAGAGTAATCTGCTACT
Source organism: Cucurbita moschata (assembly GCF_002738365.1). NCBI lineage: Eukaryota > Viridiplantae > Streptophyta > Magnoliopsida > Cucurbitales > Cucurbitaceae > Cucurbita > Cucurbita moschata. The sequence goes on along the minus strand of NW_019268595.1, from coordinate 538,955 downwards.
GAATGTAGCCTGCATATTGTATAGTGGTAGAGAATATGGAGAAACAATTGCGAGAAGCCTGTTTTAAACCATAGAGAGATTTATGGAGCCGACATACTATATTCTCCCCCTGTCGGCGAATACCTGGTGGTAAAGACATGTAGACTTTCTCATCTAGATAACCATGGAGAAAGACATTTTGAACATCCAACTAATGAGTGAACCATTTTCGAGCAACGACAATAGTGAGTAAGCAACAAAGTGTAGTAAGTTTCGCTGTAGGAGAAAATGTCTCTTTGTAATCAACACCCTCAACATGAGTGTATCCCTTTGCTACCAATGGAGTTTCATAACGTTCAACAGAACCCTCAGAATTGTGTTTAATCTTGTACACCCAACGACAGCCAATAGCTTTATGGCCAGGTGGTAGAGGAACGAGAGAAGTATGCTGCAATTTCATCATTCATAGTCTGCGGCCATAATGGGTCGCCAACTGCCTCATCATAGGTTTTAGGTTCTGTCTTGGCTGTAATAAGAGTTAGAAAAGTACGTTGAGTAGGAGAAAAAGGAGAGAATGAAAGGTAATGATGAAGGGGATACCTGGTGCTATTGTTGGGACTTGAGCTAGAGGTTAAATGATTGGCTCCAGAAGACATCTCATAAACATTATAACAAGCTAGAAGCTGTTTGGTACGAGTAGAACGTCGGAGTGGAACTGATGTATCGGGTGGGATAAGGTTAGAACTAGTGGGTGAATCTGGAGAAGGAACAGAAGGCGGAGGAGACGACGAAGTAGTAGGTGAAGGAATAGAAGGTAGGGGAGGACTAGAATGGATGTTTCAGTAGGATGAATCTTGAAATGGTAAAACGGGAGTTAAAGGAGCTAATGTCAAAGTTTGTGAAGCTGATGAAAAAGGAAAATCATCGTCACAAAATTTAACAGCACGACTGATAAAAAAAATAAAAAATTTAATTTGCATGTCATACAACTTGTAACCTTTGTGACCACAAGGATATCCTACGAAAACACAAAGAATTGCCCGAGGTTCAAATTTTTGCTTAGGGTGTACTACAGTTGCATAAAACTTACAACCAAAAACTTTAAGATGGTGAAATGTAGGTGGTCGTTTGTAGAGTGCTTCAAAGGGTGTCTTGTTAGATAACAATGGTGATGGTGTTCTATTTATAAGATAAACAACAGTCAAAATGCACTCTTACCAAAAATTAAGTGGAACCTGTGACTGAAAGAGAAGGGACCTAGCTACATTTAGCATACTACGATGGTTGCATTCTACGACTCCATTTTTTTTTTTTGGAATATAGGCACAAGTGCGCAGAAAGTCAATGTCACAAGAAGTAAAAAATGGTTGCAAAGATAAGAACTCAGTCCCATTGTCTGATCTATCTATCTTGATAGTAGTATGAAATTGAGTTTGAATGAATTTAACAAAGTTCATTAACAAATGATGTACTTCTGATTTATGTTGCATAAGAAAAACCCAAGTACATCGAGTAAAATCATCATCAATAGTGAGAAAAAAACGCAAACCATAACGGGTTAGAAATTTATGTGGTCCCCAAACATCACAATGTAACATATCAAAGGCAGAATGAGTTGTTATCGAGCTTCTTGGGAAAGACAGTCTAGTTTGTTTTGCTAATGGGCAAATACTACAGTTATGAGAAAAAATAGCATTATTAAGATGCAATTGCTCAGCTAGAAATTTAAAACAAGAAAAAGAAGGATGACCTAGGCGTAAATGCCACAAGTTAGATGACTGAGATACTTGGTGAGCTGAAGATTTGATTCGAGATGGAGAACTAGACAGAGACCTCCGAATTGTTTACCCGAGACAATCATCCTCAATGTAGCCAAGTCCTGCATAACACAAGAATCAGGATAGAAGGTGACATAACATTTCATGTCGTTGGTAAGTTTGCTGATGGACATTAGGTTTAAATTGAATGAAGGCACACATAAAACATTATTTAATTTAAGGTGAGGATTAAAGGAAACATTGCCAGTATTGTGACACATGTGCTGTCCCTCCATTAGGCAAATTTATTGTAGATATGGTGGCAACGTTTGGTTCATTCATAATAGAAGCTTCGGATACTATATGATTCGTAGTATCCATAGCTCCCGTATCGAGAATCCATGGATTAGAACTTGTAGAGTTAATAGATATTGCAGATACTGGAAACAAACCTGCAACATTGATGCTATTGTCAGAATTACTAGAAGGATGATGATTGAGTGCAGATAATGCTTGTGCTAACTGTTGTAATTGCTCAGAAGAAAAATTTGGAATGGAATTAGGTGACTGTTCTTTTGTATTCAACTGAGAAACATCGGCCATATTTGCAAATGATCGATATCCATGATTGTTGCGTTGATTGACTTGTATTGCCCTTCCATAATTATTTTTCTGTCGACATCGATCTTCTTTATGTCCCCTTCTATCACAAAATTTATAGTAAAACGTAACGATTCGACACTCATCAATTGTATGACCACTTTTATTGCAGTGTTCACATGATTCGTCTTTGGCGAATTTTGAATATGTTGTTTTCTTCCGCACTGTTGATGCAATCGAGAAATTCTCAGTAGGTTTAGAAGTTACCCGATACTACATCTCTTCTTGTACGAGTAATGAATAGGCTTGTCTCACATTAGGTAATGGAGTCATCATCAATATGTTAGATCTCACCGTTTTATAAGACTCGTTCAGCCTCATGAGTAGTTGCATCAACTTGTCTTCTCCGCGTTGATCATGTATTTGACGTTGATTATAGGTAAATGGTGTGCGGTGTTAAAATATCATCACCATCCCAATAGAATCAAGCCTAATAATTATACGAGCCCATTGTATATTTATTTTAGTAGAGATTTTAGGAAAGATACTAGATATTTTAGGAAAGAGATCTCGATATTTTAGGAAAAAGATTTAGATTTGTTAGGTCTAGATTGCGTAGGGTATAGTATAAATACCCCTCGACCCTACCTAGTTTTTCATCCCAAGAAATCCGAAACAATATAAAGTAGTAGTATTCTACAAAGTGTCTTGTATTTTCTTCTCAATTGGTCTTAATAAAGAGTGCGAGTGTTTCCCACATAGAGTTGTGTTCAATAATCTGGTATCAGAGCGAGGTTAGTATAGGTTGTCTGATCTCTTGGAATTCTTAGCATACTTTGTGGCTGCAGCAGCTTTGTCCGATCATCGACATCAGAAACGATTTCTTGAGATTATTAGTGAGAGAGTTTCTTTGTGTCGTGAGTAGTCTGTGACTCTACAAGCCTTGTGTCGAAAAAGCTTGTTTGGTATTACTGAGGTTATTGTCAACACGATGGGTGACTTCCAAATCGTAGAAGGAATCAAAAAACTCAACAACAACTACTACAATACGTGGGTAACATGCATGATGTCCTATTTACAAGGACAGGATCTTTGGGAGATCATTGGCGGAAGTGAAACTATGCCGGCAGTAGAGGATTCCAACGATGCCTTGCGCAAATAGAGAATCAAAGCAGGCAAAGCAATGTTTGCCTTGAAGACCACAATCGAAGAAGAGATGTTAGAACATATTTGGGATGACAAGACACCGAAGGAAGCATGGGACACGTTCGTGATGTTGTTCTCCAAGAAGAACGATACGTGGCTACAACTTCTAGAGAACGAGCTATTGTCAATTTCACAACATGACATGACGATTGCTCAGTACTTCCACAAAGTCGAGACGATCTGCCGAGAGATTACTAAACTAGAATCGAAGTCTACAATTAGAGAAGATCGAATGAAGAGGATCATTATCCACAAATTGCAACCATAATATATAAGCTTCATTATTGTTGTACAAGGATGGCCCACTCAACCATCACTTGTAGAGTTTGAAAAATTGTTAGCCAGCCAAGAAGCCATGGCTAAACAAATGGGAGGCATCACATTAAAGGGTGAAGAAGAAGCACTCTACACGAGTGAAAGTCGGGGCAACGATAAGCCATCTTTCAAACGTGGATACAAAAACGGTGACAAAAGAAGGAGTCATCAAGGAACTGCACAACCTAAGAGAGCTCAAAAGAATGACAACAGGAGTTCTCAAGGAAAGAGATTTGAAGCTAATTGCTATAATTGCAGGAAGAAGGGCCACATGTCTAGAGATTGTTGGTCCAAGAAAAATCCATCGAAAGCAATGTGGCATCCTCCAACATGGAGATGAAGAAGAAATGGGATGCAGAGGTACTATATGCCATAGAAGAAGACGAGCTAGCACTCATGGCGACGATGGGAGACCATATAAATTATGAGAATGACTGAATCGTTGATTCAGGATGCTCAAACAATATAACTGGCGATCAGAGTAAATTGCAAGACAAGAAAGAGTACAAAGGAAGCCATATGATACGCAGAACAAATTACAACAATCATGTCTGGCAAAAAATCTAATACAGTGTCACAGTATAATGTTTATCATGTACTTGATATAAAGAAGAGCTTGTTGTCAGTGCCACAACTAACAACATCAGGAAACTACGTCTTGTTTGGGCAAAAAGATGTAAAAGTCTATCAAGGTTTTAAGATAATAGGAAAGCTGACAACAAAAGGACAAAGAGTGGAGTCTGTTTACGTTCTATTTTCAGAGTCTGCCTATATTGACAAGACCCAAAAGAATGAGACGACAGATCTATGGCATGCAAGATTGGACATGTTAGCTACCATAAGTTGAAGCTAATTATGCAGAAATCCATGCTCAAAGGTCTACCACAACATCGAAGAAATTCTACAACAGATGAAAGTCCTACTAGATTCAAACATCGAAGAAATTCTACAACACATGATGGGGGAGCAAAATACGCAAATTAAATAAAAGGTTGATGCGCCTGAAGATCCAAGTGACAATGGTATTGGAAAGCAAGAGGTGACTCAATCAAGCGAATCTAATAAAAATGAAACGACACGTCAGCAACTTAGGCGATCAAATAGAATCCGAAGGCCAAATCCTAAGTATGCAAATGCAGCTATTGTAGAAGACAGAGTTTACGAACTAGAGACATAGGAAGATGCATCACAAAACTCGGTTTGGCAGAAAGCGATGGAGGAAGAAATTATAGCCCTAGAGCATAATCAAACTTGGGAACTAGTGCCAAGACTTAGAAGTTGATCGCACAGAAGTTGATCGAATAGATGAAGGATTGTTTCTCTGCCAACAAAAGTATACAAGAGATATGCTTCAGAAGTTCAACATGTTAGAGTGCAAGCATCGACGGAGACAAATGCCAAGATTTGTGAACATGAAGAAAAAAAGTTGAATGATGAAACGACATACCGACAACTAGTAGGTAGTCTTATCTACCTAACTTTAACTCGGCCTGATATTTCTTATGAAGTTGGGGTTCTGAGTCAGTACATCCAAAGTCCAAAGAAGCCCCATTTGGATGCAACTCGACGTTTTTTCAGATATGTCAAAGGTACAATCGACTATGGTCATTTGAACAAAAGAAGCAAAGACTGCAAACTAGTTGGATACTATGATGCTGACAATGTAGGAGACCACGAAGCTCGGGGATCAACCATTGGGTATGTGTTCAAGTTTTGTTCGGGAATAATTTCTTGGTGTAGCAAGAGACAACCAATAGTATCATTATCAACTACACAAGCAGAGTATAGAGCAGCAGCTCGAGCAGTCCAGGAAAGTACACGACTAGAACTCTTGATGGAAGATTTGCACCAGAAAATTGACTATCCAATATCACTTCATTGCGACAACTATTAAACAGGTCTACAAACCTCCTTTAATATTTAATTCAAGTCAAATACTTAAGCTACGGAGAATTAATGAGCCTAAAGACATCCCTCAAACCTATATGTGGAGCATAGAAAAGTCTTTAAATGTAATAGCAAAAAGAAAAAAAAGTTAAGTTAAAGAAAAAAAGAAAAGAATAATAATAAATAAATAAAAACCATCCTTCCCCACTTCTCTCAATAGACCTCTCGTCCCTTTCCCAATTATCTCCCCCTCTAGCCACCTATTATTCTAGACTATCAAGTTGTGAATAAATAAATAAATAAAAACTAAAATAGTCTCCACCCTTTGACTCAAATGGACGTTAAGAGAGATCTGGTCATATTATTAAGGTATATGTTAAATTTTTTTTCCCTTTTATTGTAATTTCATTTTTAGAAAATCACATTAAATTATAAGTTAAATCTTCCCTAGTTGCTGCAATTGTTTAGGTTCGAGTTAGAAATTAGATGTCAATACAATTATACGAATTTTAGTAAATCATATTAATTAGTAATGTCACGTCAGTCATTATCAGTAACTTCAAATGGTAATTCCATATAAGTGGACAAATGAATAAATTAAAAATCGGTCAAATATTTGTGAACACACTAAAAAAAGGAAAGATTTTAAAACTGTTAATCGAATGAAAACTAAAATAAAATGAAAGATTTGAATGTAAGAATCCCAGCCCACAGAAGAGAGGAGGGAGAGAGGAGGGAGAGATAAGGGAAAATATAAAAACAAATAAATTTATGAAACTATGGTATCAAATAAATTTATGTCACCTGGAATTGTATTGTTAGACATATTATATTCCAAGAAATATTAAATCTAAATGGAAATATTAAGAATTTGTTAAATACTTAATAAAATTTAGGAGTTAGAATTACTGAAGAAATTCGGTGAATATCTTTAATAAGGTGAAGCACCTTGGCATAAGTGAGAACGAATTCGAGGAGCAAAAGCAAGCTAATTTGTAGTTAGATAGAACTTAGGCTAAGGCCATCCGAGTAAGTGGTCTTACTATTGGCATGGTTATATTTGATGTTGACACGTGCCTCGTAGTTCTGCACGTGTTATATATATCAATATGTGTGAATTGTTTATAGATCAACATTCTTATAATATGATATGTATATGTTATAATATGTGAATTGTACAATAACACTTACAATACGAGGTGTTCAATGATATGTTTGAGATAGGATACGAGAAGGATGCACTAAACGTAATGTGACGATAGGAGTAAGATATGTTCATGGAACGTTAAGGTTAGGGTATGTATCGAAGTGCTATGGATATGAGAGATTGACAAAAACGATATGGTCACGATCGATTGATAAAGAATAAGATAGGGTTATGGGTAGATAGGGATACAATTATGATAGAATGATAGAAGATAGCATTCGATATGACTAAGGTACGTTCATGTAATGATATGACTGTGACATGTATAAGAACGTTAAGGCCATGATAAGTTAGGAAACGATATGACCACTAAAAGTTTACAATATGGTATGATTATGATACGACATGTGAATGACGGATATATGTATATGTTCTCATATGATATGAAAATGACATGAAATATGCCATGGTATGAGATATGTGATAAATTCACATGTTTACGATATGATATATTGTGATGCGATATGTATATGATGAAATGTTATGTTAACAGCATGGAACGTTATGTTATGTCTCCTAAATTGTGTGTATACAGCATGATATGAATGTCATGAAATCACGATAAATGGCATGAAATATAACCCAGTTAGAATTATGTATGATATGAGAAATGATATGATATGAACGAAAAACTATGGCGAGGTTATATTTAATAATGTTGAAAACGAAAAAATATTGGGACCTCATGCATTATGTGTGCTCATGCATTTGGGGATACCCCTATTCCATCACGATGGTACGACGTGTACACCACGAGGCAGGTGAAGTATCATCATGTTTTACATAATGCTGCCGTGACGGTTACTAATTCTAATAGGCGTCCGGCTTAAATCTTCCACATACCCTTAAATTTTACTTAACTTAGGGTTCATATAGATTTTTAACCATTCCTACCAGTAAAACTTGAGAAAAGTCTAGATTTGTTTGAAAAATTTCTATACATTCCTCATCGTGAATCTCCCACTTCACTCAATCTCAAGTCACGGTTTCATAATTGTATGTCATATTTTGGATACCTCATATCACAATCCATGTCGTACACTGTGACACCTTTAAATCACCTCGGAACTTTCACATCTACCGTTGTCCTGAAACGTTCCTTTAAGTCTCACAATGATAAGAAACATTAAAAGTAGAAAAGAAAATTTAAACATGTGAAATAAAAGTAATGTAAAATAATTCCACAAAAATGTTTACTTTTCCACTACGAGTCAACTCCATGTAGCAAAAAAGAAAACCCTTCGAGGTTGCCAAGAAAAGGGGTAAATCTAAGTGTGACTGCCAGAGTTCATAGGACGCCATGGAGGTCGAGCTTTGACATATTCGTTGTCACTCTTTTGAAGAGTTCAAACATGAAGCCTCCATTATTTCTTCTCCTTTTTTTTTTTTCACCCTACAAATTTGAATCTCTCTTGGGTGTATGATTTATACAAATTTTGAAGCATAGATGGGTTGATCTGTATAATTTTAAATGAATATTTGAAGGTATATATTTTATTGGGGATTGAAATTAAAATTAAGAATTAAAAATTACGGTCCAATTTTGTTTTATTTATCTATATTAAGTTAATGATGGATTATTTTAAAAAATAAAAGCTAACAATTAGCCTAAGCAATTTATTTAGATTTTGAATAACAGGCTACTAAATTTAAATTTTATGAAGTAATCTTTTCATTGATTCAGTGTATATTGAATTAAAATGTCATTTTAAAAACTATCTCACAAGTCACAAATATTTTATAACATTTTATTATTATTCTTCTTCTTCTTCTTTTAAAGCAAAGTATGGCCCCTTAGCTTAATTTTCAACTCCTTATTGTATGTTCAATAAATAATTTTCTAAAAGAGATAAATCATTCTGATATTTATTTTTTCTGGTCTAATTTAAGAGATTTATAACGAAATTGTTGAAATTTTGAATTAATGGTTTGTTTTGATTCTCGTTCCTATTAACCATGTGTATTTTTCTTCTAGTTGAATGTGCATAAAAAATTGATAAATATCCTTAAAAGAACTATTTACATCTCTACCTTAAATCTACTTGATAATGCTAGTCAAGGAGAAAGTATAGAAAATGCAACGGTTCTAGATGTGTTTAACACAACTTTGTTTTTCCATCTCCACCAAAAATGGCAAATGAAAAAGAATTGATATTTATCATTCATCCTAATTTATTTTTTTGGGTGGAGATTAACCTTAAATCAGTTTCCCAAACAGCTTTAACAACTTGTTCAACACAAGTTTTTTTTTTTTTTTTTTTTTTTGCTATATAATGAACCAAAATCAAAATTATTAAGCATCAACAAAAGAGTTTTGTGTATCTAAAACAAAATGAAGACTCTAACCAGCTTCGGTTTTATTTTATTCTTGGCTTTGGAATCAAGCATTCTTATTAACACATGTTTTAACGGATTCAATAGACAAGTTGGAGGGGAAAAAGGGCAACAACAAGAAAGCAGATGGCAAGTGACTATTTACAATTATCAAACAAACTCAGTTTTAAATGCTCATTGCAAGTCAAAAGACAACGATTTGAGCGAACGCGTTTTGGCCAAGCAAGCTCAATTCAACTGGAGCTTCAGAATGAACTTTTCGCGTACGACTCTGTTTTGGTGCAATTTTAATAGTTCTAATGGACATGCTTCATTTGAGGTATTTTGGCCAGAGAACTCGTTTTGGCTTTCTGAAAGATGCGACTTTAAAAACTGCATTTGGGCAGCTTTTGATGATGGGTTTTACTTAAAAAATATTCCTTGGGGGAAGTTTGAATTGATACACCCTTGGGAAAAATGAAGTAAAGTTTCCCTTGCTCATTTTGATCCCACAAAACCTACTCTTTTTTTTTTTCTCTTTTATGTTTAATTGCTTTCACATGTAATAATTCTACATAGAGTTGTGGGGTTTCCTTGTAGACTTAGGATGTTGTATATTTAAGTCTAATAAAAGTGGGAGTTATGGTTTGGGATTTTATAGTTATTTTGATGTTGATAATTTTGTTGGGTTTCAAGTTTCTAGTTGTAACCACCCATGTTCAAGCTTGGAAATATGGATTTGGCATTTATTGGCCCTAATACTCCCCTTACAATATTGTCACGTTATTTACTCCTTGCTTCTAAGAATGAAAACTGTCACCACAGACCGACATAAATACTTCCGACATGTCTTTTCCTCCCTCACATGTTTGCTCCAAGAAAAGCACATTGAATCTCGAAGTTCTTATGATTAAGCCACCAAAAAAGCAAGTGCATCTTGTTGATATAGGTGGTAAGTTTCTATTCTTTTTAAGCATTTCTTAGTCATCTATACTCTGGATCACTTTCATTCGGATAGAATCCATGTTTATTCATGTATTCTCTTTAACTCGGGTATCACTCTACTCAAAATCCTTTAAGGATTAAGAAATATTTGAGGTTTTAAACTTGAAAGGGTAACAATTTAGGACGAAAAGAAAATATGTATAATAATTGAAAATGGTAATGTTAAGATCATAAAAAGGATATATGGAAAGAACTCGAGTCAATTAATCGATTTCCAAGGAGAGATTAAATATTTTTTGGTCTAATCTTATACAAACTGATTGTATATGATACCCCCATCACTTGTCTTCACATGAACGGTATGGATCAAATCATTTGTAACAATTACAAAGTGGGCCTATCAATACTATTATCTTAGTACTTGAAGTACTTATCTCTCCATAAAATTCGTAAATTTTACTAACCTCCATATATCATCTAGCAATTCTTTGTACTAAGTTTATTTCATATTTGAGTTTTCAACCATATGGAGACTTTTAACACAATAGTGCATGTATGGCAATGAAAATTAATATACATGTTTCAATTTTATTTAAAAAATTTGAGCACCAAAATAGAAGAAATTTGAGAAGGAGAGGATCCCATTGTAGTTATCAGAAGTATATGATTGGCCTTGAGAGAGAAAAAAGAGTAGCCTAAGTTTTGGATAGTTGGGTGTGATGCTTTACTAAATAAAGTGTAACCTAAGAAACAAACACCCTTGATATCCTTTTGGTTTTTTCAGTTTTTCTTTTAATAGCCTTTTACATAAAAATCTATCTTTAATAGTTGTCCATGTAGGTTTGTTGGAGTGCAATGATTATATTTATATATATGGTTGGAAAGGATCCAAATTAAACACAAACAAATCCTAAATCTGTACAAAATAAAGACTATAAATAATTTCTATATGATTTTGTTGTTTACTTTTGCATCAACTTTTAATTTTTTCACTTTTTTTGCGAGCCAATATCGAGAATCGCATTGAAAAGTGACGATTCTTAATTATCAAGGCGTACCTTTACTGACTTATTGCAAATCAGAAAATGATGACTGAGGTAAATAAGGTTGTTCGCACCATGACAAGTTATTCAACCAGATCATATTATTTTATGTATATAGATCAAGCTGAAGATTGTTCAAACTCGAATTTTAGGAATCTTCATCACTCGATTCTTGTCTTGAAACATTGCCCGTAACTTCGTATTTATAGATGAAGCTTGCATCGCCATTAATTGTTCTAGAATTGCGGTGAATTTTCTCATTTTTTTAATTTTTAACATTTCTAAAATTTCGGTCATAAATATCTAAAACGATGAAGGTGCTACCGACATGTGTTTTCAACTTTAACCATTCGATCTAAAGAACCATGAGCCTTGTTAAACATATCCAAATAGTATCTCAATCTAACGATTGAATGTGAAGATATGATTGACTTTCTTCTGCTGGACGGTTCTGGAATAAAATTTGATTGCAGATTCTTTTTTAATTACAGTTTTGTAATTAAGCGGAGCTTCAAGGGTATTTTTTTTGGTAATTTGTCACATTTGGAATATTTTATGATTATTTTCCTCAAAACATCCATATTTTTTCTTAAAATCCTTCATCCCTTGATGTTGTTGGTCAGGTTTTCCTTCTCGACCATCTTGAAATTCCTTCTAGACAAGGAAAATCGAGAAAGATCCTTGGTAATTGAAAAAATGACTTTTTTGCCGTTTTCTCCTACTTTTCCCTTTCCAATCTTTGTCCAAAGGCCTTAAATTCTTAAAATTACTTCTAACGCCATAGAAATGACTTGCTAAGACTCTTGTCATTCTTGATCCTCTTAATTTCTTTCCTTGAATTCTTTGGATCTTACACGGGCGGCTTGTTCTTATTGGAGCTAATTTCCTTTATTTTTTGGGGTGTTACGTCATATCTCGTCACTTGGCTCCCCAAGTCGTATTTATCAATCACAGTTTTGTACATGATCCTAAGATGAATTGGTTAACTCTTTACTAGTCTCTATGTCGTACATCTACGTATCATGAATATATGAGGTCCACTCTTTCTTAGAACATTTTCCATACTACACTAAACATAATTATTTGATTCATAAGCATCATAAACAAAACCTTAAACCAAACCACCACCGAGAGATCTAGATCAGCTAAATAAGGTTCATTTGAAATAGTTCTTGTTTTTTTCTATTAAGGGATGGAACAATTTGATAACTATTTGAAATATGGAAATGAATTTTATGTTATGGTCGTTCGGGTACTTCACCTAGTCTAATTTTCATAGTGTCTCATGACCTTGCCTAACGGGGCTTTTATTTGGTCATCATATGTAAGGACCGGGCTGAGTAATTAAAATACAACACAATAGTTAAAACATAAAACGTTTCAAAACAAATGGGTTGAAGACAACGGGTGAGGCTTGTCTATGACACCTACTTCAGAGTCGGTTCCTAACCTCGACTAAATCCTTATTTAATGGGTTGAAGAAAAGTCTAGATTTGTTTGAAAAACTTCTATACATTCCTCATCGTGAATCTCCCACTTCGCTTAATCTAAAGTCACGGTTTCATAATTGTATGTCAAATTTTGGATACCTCATATCACAATCCATGTCGTACATTGTGACACCTTTAAATCACCTCGAAACTTTCACATCTACCGTTGTCCTGAAACGTTCCTTTAAGTCTCACAGTGATAAGAAACATTAAAAGTGGAAAAGAAAATTTAAACATGTGAAATAAAAGTAATGTAAAATAATGCCACAAAAATGTTTACTTTCCCACTACGAGTCATCTCCATGTAGAAAAAACGAAAACCCTTCGAGGTTGCCGAGAAAAGGGGTAAATCTAAGTGTGACTGCCAGAGTTCATAGGTCGCCATGGAGGTCGAGCTTTGACATATTCGTTGTCACTCTTTTGAAGAGTTCAAACATGAAGCCTCCATTATTTCTTCTCCTTTTCTTTTTTTCACCCTACACAAATTTGAATCTCTCTTGGGTGTATGATTTATGCAACTTTTGAAGCATAGATGGTTGGATTTGTATAATTTTAAATGAATATTTGAAGGTATATATTTTATTGAGGATTGAAATTAAAATTAAGAATTAAAAATTACGGTCCAATTTTGTTTTATTTATGTATATTAAGTTAATGATGGATTATTTTAAAAAATAAAAGCTAACAATTAGCCTAAGCAATTTATTTAGATTTTGAATAACAGGCTACTAAATTTAAATTTTATGAAGTAATCTTTCCATTTAGATTCAGTGTATATTGAATTAAAATGTCATTTTAAAAACTATCTCACAAGTCACAAATATTTTACAACATTTTATTATTCTTCTTCTTCTTCTTTTAAAGCAAAGTATGGCCCCTTAGCTTAATTTTCAACTCCTTATTGTATGTTCATTAAATAATTTCCTAAAAGAGATAAGTCATTCTGATATTTATTTTTCTGGTCTAATTCAAGAGATTTCTAACGAAATTGTTGAAATTTTGAATTAATGGTTAGTTTTGATTCTCGTTCCTATTAACCATGTCTATTTTTCTTCTAGTTGAATGTGCATAAAAAATTGATAAATATCCTTAAAAGAACTATTTACATCTCTACCTTAAATCTACTTGATAATGCTAGTTAAGGAGAAAGTATAGAAAATGCAACCGTTCTAGATGCGTTTAACACAACTTTGTTTTTCCATCTCCACCAAAAATAGCAAATGAAAAAGAATTAATATTTATCATTCATCGCAATTCATTTTTTGGGTGGATATTAACCTTAAATCAGCTACCCAAACAGCTTTAACAACTTGTTCAACACAAGCTTTTTTTTTTTTTTTGGCTATATAATGAACCAAAATCAAAATTATTAAGCATCAACAAAAGAGTTTTGTGTATCTAAAACTAAATGAAGACTCTAACCAGCTTCGGTTTTATCTTATTCTTGGCTTTGGAATCAAGCATTCTTATTAACACATGTTTTGCCAGATTCAATAGACAACTTGGAGGGGAAAAAGGGCAACAACCAGCAAGCAGATGGCAAGTGACTATTTACAATTATCAAACAAACTCAGTTTTAAATGCTCATTGCAAGTCAAAAGACGACGATTTGAGCGAACGCGTTTTGGCCAAGCAAGCTCAATTCAACTGGAGCTTTAGAATGAACTTTTCGCGTACGACTCTGTTTTGGTGCAATTTTAATAGTTCTAATGGACATGCTTCATTTGAGGTATTTTGGCCAGAGAACTCGTTTTGGCTTTCTGAAAGATGCGACTTTAAAAACTGCATTTGGGCAGCTTTTGATGATGGGTTTTACTTAAAAAATATTCCTTCGGGGAAGTTTGAAATGATACACCCTTGGGAAAAATGAAGTAAAGTTTCCCTTGCTCATTTTGATCCCACAAAACCTACTCTTTTTTTTTTCTTTTCTCTTTTATGTTCAATTGCTTTCACATGTAATAATTCTACATAGAGTTGTGGGGTTTCCTTGTAGACTTAGGATGTTGTATATTTAAGTCTAATAAAAGTGGGAGGTATCGTTTGGGATTTTATAGTTATTTTGATGTTGATAATTTGGTTGGGTTTCAAGTTTCTAGTTGTAACCACCCATGTTCAAGCTTGGAAATATGGATTTGGCATTTATTGGCCCTAATACTCCCCTTACAATATTGTCACGTTATTTACTACTTGCTTCTTAGAATGAAAACCGTCACCACAGACCGACATAAGTACTTCCGACATGTCTTTTCCTCCCTCACATGTTTGCTCCAAGAAAAGCACATTTAATCTCGAAGTTCTTATGATTAAGCCACCAAAAAAGCAAGTGCATCTTGTTGATATAGGTGGTAAGTTTCAACTCTTTTTAAGCATTTCTTAGTCATCTATATTCTTGATCATTTTCATTCGGATAGAATCCATGTTTATTCATGTACTCTCTTTAACTCGGGTATCACTCTACTCAAAATCCTTTAAGGATTAAGAAATATTTGAGGTTTTAAACTTGAAAGGGTAACAATTTAAAACGAAAAGAAAATATGTATAATAATTGAAAATGGTAATGTTAAGACCATAAAAAGGATATATGGAAAGAACTCGAGTTAATTAATCGATTTACAAGGAGAGATTAAATATTTTTTTGTCTAATCTTATACAAACTGATTGTATATGATACCCCCATCACTTGTCTTCACATGAACGATATGGATCAAATCATTTGTAACAATTACTAAGTGGGCCTATCAATACTATTATCTTAGTACTTGAAATACTTATCTCTCCATAAAATTCGTAAATTTTACTAACCTTCATATATCATCTAGCAATTCTTTGTACTAAGTTTATTTCATATTTGAGTTTTCAACCATATGGAGACTTTTAACAAAATAGTGCATGTATGGCAATGAAAATGAATATACATGTTTCCATTTTATTTAAAAATTTCGAGCGCCAAAATAGAAGAAATTTGAGAAGGAGAGGATCTCATTGTAGTTACAAGAAGTATATGATTGGCATTGAAAGAGAAAGAAGCGTAGCCTAAGTTTTGGATAGTTGGGTGTGATGCTTTACTAAATAAAGTGTAACCTAAGAAACAAACACCCTTGATATCCTTTTGGTTTTTTCAGTTTTTCTTTTAATAGCCTTTTACATAAAAATCTATCTTTAATAGTTGGACATGTAGGTTTGTTGGAGTGCAATGATTATATATATATATATGGTTGGAAAGGATCCAAATTAAACACAAACAAATCCTAAATCTGTACAAAATAAAGGCTATAAATAATCTCTATATGATTTTGTTGTTTACTTTTCCATCAGCTTCTAATGTTTTCACTTTTTTTGCGAGCCAATATCCAGAATCGCATTGAAAAGTGACGATTCTTAATTATCAAGACGTACCTTTAGTGACTTAATGCAAATCAGAAAATGATGACTTAGGTAAATAAGGTTGTTCGCACCATGACAAGTTATTCAACCAAATCATATTATTTTATGTATATAGATAACGCTGAAGATTGTTCAAATTCAAATTTTAGGAATCTTCATCACTCGATTCTTGTCTTGAAACATCGCCCGTAACTTCGATTCTTGTCTTGGTAATTTGTCACATTTGGAATATTTTATGATTATTTTCCTCAAAACATCCATATTTTTTCTTAAAATCCTTCATCACTTGATGATGTTGGTCAGGTTTTCCTTCTCGACCATCTTGAAATTCCTTCTAGACAAGGAAAATCGAGAAAGAACCTTGGTAATTGAAAAATTGACTTTTTTGCCGTTTTCTTCTACTTTTCCCTTTCCAATCTTTGTCCAAAGGCCTTAAATTCTTAAAATTACTTCTAACGGCGTAGAAATGACTTGCTAAGACTCTTGTCATTCTTGTTCCTCTTAATTTCTTTCCTTGAATTCTTTGGATCTTACACGGGCGGCTTGGAGCTAATTTCCTTTATTTTTTGGGGTGCTACATCATATCTCGTCACTTGGCTCCCCAAGTCGTATTTATCAATCACAGTTTTGTACATGATCCGAAGATGAATTGGTTAACTCTTTACTAGTCTCTATGTCGTACATCTACGTATCATTAATATATGAGGTTCACTCTTTCTTAGAACATTTTCCATACTACACTAAACATAATTATTTGATTCATAAGCATCATAAACAAAACCTTACCCAACGACCACCGAGAGATCTAGATCAGCTAAATAAGGTTCATTTGAAATAGTTCTTGTTTTTTTTCTATTAAATGATGGAACAATTTGATAACTATTTGAAATATGGAAATGAATTTTATGTTATGGTCGTTCGGGTACTTCACCTAGTCTAATTTTCATAGTGTCTCATGACCTTGCCTAACGGGGCTTTTATTTGGTCATCATATGTAAGGACCGGGCTGAGTAATTAAAACACAACACAATAGTTGAAACACAAAACGTTTCAAAACAAATGGGTTGAAGACGACGGGTGAGGCTTGTCTGTGACACCTACTCCAGAGTCGGCTCCCAACCTCGACTAAATCCTTATTACCTGAAAAAACAAAAAAAATCAAAATAAGGAAGGAGTACAAGACTCAGCAAGTAGCATACTTGTAGGCTCTTAATCGTGTCCTTTATATGCTAGGATATCGCACTCTTTCTTTTCTTGTTCTTGTTTTTGTTGTCAGTTCTGTTTCTGGCTTGAACTTCTGTTAAGAATGAGAAATAGAATTGGGATCGAAAGCGCAATCTTCATTAATATTCACAATGTTTAAATAGGATGCAAGGTACGAACTAATACCTAACAATAAGGGAAAATATAAACTAACTAAATCTTGAGAATAAAATAAAATATACTACCAATCAAATCATGAAGGAAAAAATATTAATTAAGATATATTCAACAACTAATTATTATACTATATTGTCCACATATTATATCTTAATATTCCCCCTCAAGTTGGAGAGTGTATGTCAATCACACCCAACTTGTCTTTCAAAAAATCAAATTAATGTCTTCCCAAAGTTTTAGTGAAAATATCTACAAATTGCATTTTAGTCGAAACATAACATGATTTGATGATTCCAACTTGTATTTTTTCTCGAACTATATGATAATCTATTTCTATGTGTTTCGTACGTTGGTGAAAAACTAAATACACTAAATACACTATGTCAGGCCTAGTAACGGATAAATATATTAATCTGTCAATCAACCGTTTGTATGTACTTGAATCATTCAACTTCTCTCCTTCTGTTAAAGAAAGTTTTAGATTTTGCTCAATAGGAAATTTTTCTGGACGTGCTTCTGTAAGACCTATGTCTTGAAGAATGTCTAGAGCATACTTCCTTTAAGACATAAAAATTTCTTTTCTAGACCTAGAAAATTCAATGCCTAGGAAACATTTCAAATTCCATAAATCTTTGATAAGACATTTCTCGAGTAAACTAGTTTTAAGATGTTGAATCTCTTTTTATTTTGTATATAAAGAGTAATCTGCTACTGAATGTTGCCTGCATATTTTATAGTGGTAAAGAATATGGAGAAACAATTGCGAGAAGCCTGTTTTAAACCATAGAGAGATTTATGGAGCCGACATACTATATTCTCCCCCTTTCTCGTCTAGATTACCATGGAGAAAGACATTTTGAACATCCAACTAATGAGTGAACCATTTTCGAGCAACGACAATAGTGAGTAAGCAACAAAGTGTAGTAAGTTTCGCTGCAGGAGAAAATGTCTCTGTGTAATCAACACCCTCAACATGAGTGTATCCCTTTGCTACAAATGGAGTTTCATAACGTTCAACAGAACCCTCAGAATTGTGTTTAATTTTGTACACCCAACGACAGCCAATAGCTTAATGGCTAGGTGGTAGAGGAACGAGAGAAGTATGTTGCAATTTCATCGTTCATAGTCTGCGGCCATAATGGGTCGCCAACTGCCTCATCATAGGTTTTAGGTTTTGTCTTGGCTGTAATAAGAGTTAGAAAAGTACGTTGAGTGGGAGAAAAAGGAGAGAATGAAAGGTAATGATGAAGGGGATACCTGGTGCTATTGTTGGGACTTGAGCTAGAGGTTAAATGATTGGCTCCAGAAGACATCTCATAAACATTATAACAAGCTAGAAGCTGTTTGGTACGAGTAGAACGTCGGAGTGGAACTGATGTATCAGGTGGGATAAGGTTAGAACTAGTGGGTGAATCTGGAGAAGGAACAGAAGGCGGAGGAGACGACGAAGTAGAGGTGAAGGAATAGAAGGTAGGGGAGGACTAGAATGAATGTTTCAGTAGGATGAATCTTGAAATGGTAAAATGGGAGTTAAAGGAGGTAATGTCAAAGTTTGTGAAGCTGATGAAAAAGGAAAATCATCGTCACAAAATTTAACAGACGACTGATAAAAAAAAAATTTAATTTGCATGTCATACAACTTGTAACCTTTGTGACCACAAGGATATCCTACGAAAACACAAAGAATTGCCCGAGGTTCAAATTTTTGCTTAGGGTGTACTACAGTTGCATAAACCTTACAACCAAAAACTTTAAGATGGTGAAATGTAGGTGGTCGTTTGTAGAGTGCTTCAAAGGGTGTCTTGTTAGATAACAATGGTAATGGTGTTCTATTTATAAGATAAACAACAGTCAAAATGCACTCTTACCAAAAATTAAGTGAAACCTGTGACTGGAAGAGAAGGGACCTAGCTACATTTAGCATACTACGATGGTTGCATTCTACGACTCCTTTTTATTTTTTATTTTTGAATATAGGCACAAGTGTGCAGAAAGTCAATGTCACAAGAAGTAAAAAATGGTTGCAAAGATAAGAACTCAGTCCCATTGTCTGATCTATCTATCTTGATAGTAGTATGAAATTGAGTTTGAATGAATTTAACAAAGTTCATTAACAAATGATGTACTTCTGATTTATGTTGCATAATAAAACCCAAGTACATCGAGTAAAATCATCATCAATAGTGAGAAAAAAATGCAAACCATAACGGGTTAGAAATTTATGTGGTCCCCAAACATTACAATGTAACATATCAAAGGCAGAATGAGTTGTTATCGAGCTTCTTGGGAAAGACAGTCTAGTTTGTTTTGCTAATGGACAAATACTACAGTTATGAGAAAAAATAGCATTATTAAGATGCAATTGCTCAGCTAGAAATTTAAAACAAGAAAAAGAAGGATGACCTAGGCGTAAATGCCACAAATTAGATGACTGAGATACTTGGTGAGTTGAAGATTTGATTCGAGATGGAGAACTAGACAGAGACCTCCGAATTGTTTACCCGAGACGATCATCCTTAATGTAGCCAAGTCCTGCATAACACAAGAATCAGGATAGAAGGTGACATAACATTTCATGTCGTTAGTAAGTTTGCTGATGGACATTAGGTTTAAATTGAATGAAGGCACACATAAAACATTATTTAATTTAAGGTGAGGATTAAAGGAAACATTGCCAGTATTGTGACACATGTGCTGTCCCTCCATTAGGCAAATTTATTGTAGATATGGTGGCAACGTTTGGTTCATTCATAATAGAAGCTTCGAATACTATATGATTCGTAGTATCCATAGCTCCCGTATCGAGAATCCATGGATTAGAACTTGTAGAGTTAATAGATATTGCAGATACTGGAAACAAACCTGCAACATTGATGCTATTGTCAGAATTACTAGAAGGATGATGATTGAGTGCAGATAATGCTTGTGCTAACTGTTGTAATTGCTCAGAAGAAAAATTTGGAATGGAATTAGGTGACTGCTCTTTTGTATTCAACTGAGAAACATCGGCCATATTTGCAAATGATCGATATCCATGATTGTTGCGTTGATTGACTTGTATTGCCCTTCCATAATTATTTTTCTGTCGACATCGATCTTCTTTATGTCCCATTCTATCACAAAATTTATAGTAAAACGTAACGATTCGACACTCATCAATTGTATGACCACTTTTATTGCAGTGTTCACATGATTCGTCTTTGGCGAATTTTGAATATGTTGTTTTCTTCCGCACTGTTGATGCAATCGAGAAATTCTCAGTAGGTTTAGAAGTTACTCGATACTACATCTCTTCTTGTACGAGTAATGAATAGGCTTGTCTCACCTTAGGTAATGGAGTCATCATCAATATGTTAGATCTCACCGTTTTATAAGACTCGTTCAGCCTCATGAGTAGTTGCATCAACTTGTCTTCTCCGCGTTGATCATGTATTTGACGTTGATTATAGGTAAATGGTGTGCGGTGTTAAAATATCATCACTATCCCAATAGAATCAAGCCTAATAATTATACGAGCCCATTGTATATTTATTTTAGTAGAGATTTTATGAAATATACTAGATATTTTAGGAAAAAGATCTCGATATTTTAGGAAAAAGATTTAGATTTGTTAGGTCTAGATTGCGTAGGGTATAGTATAAATACCCCTCGACCCTACCTAGTTTTTCATCCCAAGAAATCCGAAACAATATAAAGTAGTAGTATTCTACAAAGTGTCTTGTATTTTCTTCTCAATTGGTCTTAATAAAGAGTGCGAGTGTTTCCCACATAGAGTTGTGTTCAATAATCTGGTATCAGAGCGAGGTTAGTATAGGTTGTCTGATCTCTTGGAATTCTTAGCATACTTTGTGGCTGCAGCAGCTTTGTCCGATCATCGACATCAGAAACGATTTCTTGAGATTATTAGTGAGAGAGTTTCTTTGTGTCGTGAGTAGTCTGTAACTCTACAAGCCTTGTGTCGAAAAAGCTTGTTTGGTATTACTGAGGTATTGTCAACACGATGGGTGACTTCCAAATCGTAGGAGGAATCAAAAAACTCAACAACAACTACTACAATATGTGGGTAACATGCATGATGTCCTATTTACAAGGACAGGATCTTTGGGAGATCATTGGCGGAAGTGAAACTATGCCGGCAGTAGAGGATTCCAACGATGCCTTGCGCAAATAGAGAATCAAAGCAGGCAAAGCAATGTTTGCCTTGAAGACCACAATCGAAGAAGAGATGTTAGAACATATTTGGGATGACAAGACACCAAAGGAAGCATGGGACACGTTCGTGATGTTGTTCTCCAAGAAGAATGATAGTGGCTACAACTTCTAGAGAACGAGCTATTGTCAATTTCACAACATGACATGACGATTGCTCAGTACTTCCACAAAGTCGAGACGATCTGCCGAGAGATTACTAAACTAGAATCGAAGTCTACAATTGGAGAAGATCGAATGAAGAGGATCATTATCCACAAATTGCGACCATAATATATAAGCTTCATTATTGTTGTACAAGGATGGCTCACTCAATCATCACTTGTAGAGTTTGAAAAATTGTTAGCCAGCCAAGAAGCCATGACAAAACAAATGGGAGGCATTACATTAAACGGTGAAGAAGAAGCACTCTACACGAGTGAAAGTCGGGGCAACGATAAGCCATCTTCCAAACGTGTATACAAAAACGGTGACAAAAGAAGGAGTCATCAAGGAACTACACAACCTGAGAGAGCTCAGAAGAATGACAACAGGAGTTCTCAAGGAAAGAGATTTGAAGCTAATTGCTATAATTGCAGGAAGAAGGGCCACATGTCTAGAGATTGTTGGTCCAAGAAAAATCCGTCGAAAGCAATGTGGCATCCTCCAACATGGAGATGGAGGAGAAATGGAATGCAGAGGTACTATATGTCATAGAAGAAGACGAGCTAGCACTCATGGCGACGATGGGAGACCATATAAATTATGAGAATGACTGGATCGTTGATTCAGGATGCTCAAACCATATAACTGGCGATCAGAGTAAATTGCAAGACAAGAAAGAGTACAAAGGAAGCCATATGATACGCAGAGCAAATTACGACAATCATGTCTGGCAAAAAATCTAATACAGTGTCACTGTATAATGTTTATCATGTACCGAATATAAAGAAGAGCTTGTTGTCAGTTCCACAACTAACAACATGAGGAAACTACGTCTTGTTTGGGCAAAAAGATGTAAAAGTCTATCAAGTTGTTAAGATAATAGGAAAGCTGACAACAAAAGGACGAAGAGTGGAGTCTGTTTACGTCCTATTTGCAGAGTCTGCCTATATTGACAAGACCCAAAAGAATGAGACGACAGATCTATGGCATGCAAGATTGGACATGTTAGCTACCATAAGTTGAAGCTAATTATGCAGAAATCCATGCTCAAAGGTCTACCACAACATCGAAGAAATTCTACAACAGATGAAAGTCCTACCAGATTCAAACATCGAAGAAATTCTACAACAGATGATGGGGGAGCAAAATATGCAAATTAAATAAAAGGTTGATGCGCCTGAAGATCCAAGTGACATTGGTATTGGAAAGCAAGAGGTGACTCAATCAAGCGAATCTGATATAAATGAAACGACACGTCAGCAACTTAGGCGATCAAATAGAATCCGAAGGCCAAATCCTAAGTATGCAAATGCAGCTATTGTAGAAGACAGAGTTTACGAACTAGAGACATAGGAAGATGCATCACAAAACTCGGTTTGGCAGAAAGCGATGGAGGAAGAAATTATAGCCCTAGAGCATAATCAAACTTGGGAACTAGTGCCAAGACGTAGAAGTTGATCGCACAGAAGTTGATCGAATAGATGAAGGATTGTTTCTCTGCCAACAAAAGTATACAAGAGATATGCTTCAGAAGTTCAACATGTTAGAGTGCAAGCATCGACGGAGACAAATGCCAAGATTTGTGAACATGAAGAAAAAAAGTTGAATGATGAAACGACATACCGACAACTAGTAGGTAGTCTTATCTACCTAACTTTAACTCGGCCTAATATTTCTTATGCAGTTGAGGTTCTGAGTCGGTACATCCAAAGTCCAAAGAAGCCCCATTTGGATGCAACTCGACGGATTTTCAGATATGTCAAAGGTACAGTCGACTATGGTCTTTTGTACAAAAGAAGCAAAGACTGCAAACTAGTTGGATACTATGATGCTGACAATGCAGGAGACCACGAAGCTCGGGGATCAACCACTGGGTATGTGTTCAAGTTTTGTTCGGGAACAATTTCTTGGTGTAGCAAGAGACAACCAACAGTATCATTATCAACTACACAAGCAGAGTATAGAGCAACAGCTCGAGTAGCTCAGGAAAGTACACGACTGAAACTCTTGATGGAAGATTTGCACCAGAAAATTGACTATCCAATATCACTTCATTGCGACAACTATTAAACAGGTCTACAAACCTTCTTTAATATTTAATTCAAGTCAAATACTTAAGCTACGGAAAATTAATGAGCCTAAAGACATACCTCAAACCTATATGTGGAGCATAGAAAAGTCTTTAAATGTAATGGCAAAAAGAAAAAAAGTTAGGTTAAAGAAAAAAATAAAAGAATAATAATAAATAAATAAAAATCATCCTTCCCCACTTCTCTCAACAGACCTCTCGTCCCTTTCCCAATCATCTCCCCCTCAATCCACCTATTTTTCTAGACTATCAAGTTGTGAAAAAATAAATAAATAAATAAAAACTAAAATAGTCTCCACCCATAGACTCAAATGGACATTAAGAGAGATCCGGTCATATTATTAAGGTATATGTTAAATTTTTTTCCCCTTTTATTGTAATTTAATTTTTAGAAAATCACATTAAATTATAAGTGAAATCTTCCCTAGTTGCTGCAATTGTTTAGGTTTGAGTTAGAAATTAGATGTCAATACATTTATACGAATTTTAGTAAATCATATTAATTAGTAATGTCACGTTAGTAATTATCAGTAACTTCAGATGGTAATTCCATATAAGTGGACAAATGAATAAATTAAAAATTGGTCAAATATTTGTGAACACACTTAAAAAAAGGAAAGATTTTAAAACTGTTAATCGAATGAAAAATAAAATAAAATCAAAGATTTGAAGGTAAGAATCTCAGCCCACAGAAGAGAGGAGGGAGAGATAAGGGAAAATATAAAAACAAAAAAACAAAAAAGAACCGAACGAAAAGCACCAGAAGAGGAAGAGGAAGAAAAAAAATAAACGAAGATCTCAGAAGTACTAGATTGTTATACTAGTAAATAAACATATATTCTTATTTCTAAAGTAATTTTCAAATATATTATGAAACTATAGTATCAAATAAATTTATGTCACTCGGAATTGTATTGTTAGACATATTATATTCCAAGAAATATTAAATCTAAATGGAAAGATTAAGAATTTGTTAAATACTTAATAAAATTTAGGAGTTAGAATTACGGAAGAAATTCGGTGAATATCTTTAATAAGGTGAAGCACCTTGGCATAAGTGAGAACGAATTTCAGGAGCAAAAGCAAGCTAATTTGTAGTTAGATAGAACTTAGGCTAAGGCCATCCGAGTAAGTGGTCTTACTATTGGCATGGTTATATTTGATGTTGACACGTGCCTTGTAGTTCTGCACGTGTCATATATATCAATGTGTGAATTGTTTCTTATCATTGTGACACCTTTAAATCACCTCGAAACATTCACATCTACCGTTGTCCTGAAACGTTCCTTTAAGTCTCACAATGATAAGAAACATTAAAAGTGGAAAAGAAAATTTAAACATGTGAAATAAAAGTAATGTAAAATAATGCCACAAAAATGTTTACTTTCCCACTACGAGTCATCTCCATGTAGAAAAAAAGAAAACCCTTCGAGGTTGCAGAGAAAAGGGGTAAATCTAAGTGTGACTGCCAGAGTTCATAGGACGCCATGGAGGTCGAGCTTTGACATATTAGTTGTCACTCTTTTGAAGAGTTCAAACATGAAGCCTCCATTATTTCTTCTCCTTTTCTTCTTTTCACCCTACAAATTTGAATCTCTCTTGGGTGTATGATTTATGCAACTTTTGAGGCATAGATGGTTGGATCTGTATAATTTTAAATGAATATTTGAAGGTATATATTTTATTGGGGATTGAAATTAAAATTAAGAATTAAAAATTACGGTCCAATTTTGTTTTATTTATCTATATTAAATTAATGATGGATTATTAGAAAAAATAAAAGCTAATAATTAGCCTAATCAATTTATTTAGATTTTGAATAACAGGCTACTAAATTTAAATTTTAGGAAGTAATCTTTCCATTTAGATTCAGTGTATATTGAATTAAAATGTCATTTTAAAAACTATCTCACAAGTCACAAATATTTTACAAAATTTTATTATTCTTCTTCTTCTTCTTTTAAAGCAAAGTATGGCCCCTTAGCTTAATTTTCAACTCCTTATTGTATGTTCATTAAATAATTTCCTAAAAGAGATAAATCATTCTGATATTTATTTTTTCTGGTCTAATTCAAGAGATTTATAACGAAATTGTTGAAATTTTGAATTAATGGTTTGTTTTGATTCTCGTTCCTATTAACCACGTCTATTTTTCTTCTAGTTGAATGTGCATAAAAAATTGATAAATATCCTTAAAAGAAGTATTTACATCTCTACCTTAAATCTACTTGATAATGCTAGTTAAGGAGAAAGTATAGAAAATGCAATCGTTCTAGATGTGTTTAACACAACTTTGTTTTTCCATCTCCACCAAAAATAGCAAATGAAAAAGAAATGATATTTATGATTCATCGCAATTCATTTTTTTGGGTGGATATTAACCTTAAATCAACACAAGCTTTTTTTTTTTTTTTGTTTTTGCTATATAATGTGTTAAACCTAAAATAGATCATAATTGTATATACTAAAATAGTCTAAGATTTACTAGTTGTTATGATTTGAAGGGTTTGTTACCAAATCTATGATTTTATGGTTTGTTACCAAATCATAGATTTGGAATGTAATCTTCATTATACGCATCTATAAATACATGAGGTCGTGACTTAGATAGGTCATTGTGTGCCATTCAATCTAACATGGTATCAGAGCCAAGGTTTATTTTTTAAACTCCACCATCTCCAACACCGTCTCAACTACCATGGCGACTTTTGCCCTTAAACAATATCCAATCCCTCTACACCATGTTGTCACAATTCGTCTAACCAAAAACAACTTCATCATATGGCGTGCCCAGCTCCTCCCCTACCTACGGAGTACGAAGCTTATGGGCTACCTCGATGGCACCAATGTTGCACCTGCCAAGCTGATCCCTTCCTCAACTGCTGCTGGTGCTGAGCTGGTCCCTAATCCGGCCTATAATCAGTGGTATGATCAGGATCAACAAGTCCTTAGCGGCCTTCTCTCCTCCATGTCTGAGGAGATTCTTCATGATGTGGTTGCCGCTACTACGTCCAAGGAGGCGTGGGATACCCTACAGCGGATGTTTTCATCGTCAACTCGTGCTCGCACTACTCAGATTCGTGTTGAGCTCGCCACATCCAAGAAACGAGATCAATCTGCTGCAAATTATTTTTGCAAGATCAAAGGGCTAGCCACCGAGCTGGCCGCCGCCGGCTCTGCCTTGCAGGATGATGATATGATCGCGTATCTTCTCGCTGGTCTTGGCTCTGACTATGATCCCTTCGTCACCTCAATGACTACCAATAGTGAAGCCCTCACCCTTGATGATGTGTTTGCACATCTAATGACGTATGAAGCTCGCCAACTACAACACCAGGCTGAACTTCAGTTAAATCTTGGATCTTCTGCCAATTATGCTAGTCGTGGTGGTCAGTAGAAGAATCGTGGGCGTAGGGATCACGGTCATGGTCGTTCTCAAGGTTATGCACCCTCTCGTCCTGCTGGTGATCGTCGTGGCCCTTCTGCTCGTCCTTCCTGCCAGATCTGCGGCAAAGTGGGGCATACTGCTATCCGCTGCTGGCATAGGATGAATGAGTCCTATCAAGATGAACCTTCTTCTGCTCCTCCCACGGCACTGGTGGCTACTTCCTCTTACAAGATTGACCCAAATTGGTACAGTGACACAGGCGTTACGGACCATATCACCAGTGACCTGGATTGTCTCGCTGTGCGTGAACGTTATCATGGAGGTGAACAAGTTCAAGTCGGCAATGGAGCAGGTTTGCGTGTTTTGCATACTGGTCATTCTCTAATTAATACTGCTACTCGTCCTCTTGCGTTGCGTAATATTTTGCATGTGCCTGAAATTTCCAAACATCTTCTTTCTGTTCATAAATTTTCTCGTGATAATGACGTATTCTTTGAATTCCATCCTTGGCATTTTTCTATAAAGGATCGACAGTCGAGGAAAAGTCTCCTAAATGGGAGGTGTGAATCTGGTCTTTATCCTATTAAGCCATTCGATGTCGATAATCTCAAGCACGCCTTGGTGAGCAGATCTACTACTCACGCCCAATGGCATGCACGTCTTGGACATCCTTCATCTCAAGTAATAAAATCCATTTTGCGTCTAAATAATATTTCGTGTGCTAGTGAGTCATCTTTGTTAGTTTGTAATGCGTGTCAGTTAGCAAAGAGTCATCGATTACCATATACTAGTTCTTCCCATAGGTCTTCGTCACCTTTGGAACTTATTTTTTCGGATGTTTGGGGCCCTGCACCTCCATCTGTTGGGGGTTTTAAATATTATATTAGTTTCATTGATGATTTCAGTAAATTTTTGTGGATCTATTTGATGCATGATCGTACAGAAGCTCCTCGTATATTTTTGCAATTCCAAGCTCATGTTGAGCGCCTCCTAGATACTAAAATCAAGTGGGTCCAATCTGATTGGGGTGGGGAATATCAGAAAATTCATAACACATTTTTTCGTTCCCTTGGAATTGGTCATCGTGTTTTGTGCCCTCACACACATCAACAAAATGGGTCTGCTGAACGCAAGCATCGTCATATTGTTGAAACTGGCCTAGCTCTTCTAGCTCATGCTCATGTACCTATTAAATTTTGGGACGACGCGTTTCTTACAGCCACATATCTCATCAATCGTCTTCCTACTCATGTCATCGATAAAAAAATGCCCCTTAGAGCTTCTTTTTCATACCCCACCAAATTACTCCTTATTAAAAAATTTTGGGTGTGCTTGTTGGCCTCATCTTCGTCCTTATAACAAACAAAAGCTCTCTTTTCGATCAAAAGAATGTGTCTTTCTAGGCTACAGTTCATCACATAAAGGGTATAAGTGTCTTGACACCGATTCTGGTCGTGTCTATATGTCTAGAGATGTCATATTTGATGAAAATGTTTTTCCATTCAAGAGAGCCTCACCTAATTCTTCCCCAATCATGCAGTCGACGCATAATGCCCCTGATTTGTGCACCTTGCATTTGGGTAATAGCAGTACTAATTTGGAGAATGATCACATGCATATGTCTGGGCCTACTAACTCTTTGGATGCAGAAAATTTGGTGTCTACATCAGCTTCGGAATTGCCGCAACAATCCTCCGCGTCGCTGCCATGCGAATCGATGTTGGTTGTTCTGCCAATGATTGAGCCCTCGGCTCCTCTGCCAGCAGATGATATTGCGCAATGCCCGGTCGAATCCTCGGCCGCTGGTCAACCAACTGCTGTAGCATCGGTTGCTCCCCTCGCAACGGCTGATACGGCCGTCCCCTCAAATGTGGATCCTGCACCTACTACTCATCCGTATGGTACTCGATTGAAGCACAATATCAAGAAACCCAAGGTGCGTACAGATGGAACAGTAACATATCTTCTAGCTCGGTCTTCTGCCTCTGAACCTACTTCACATATTACTGCTATGGAGCATCCCCTCTGGCGTCAGGTAATGAATGATGAATTTCAGGCACTTCAAAAAAATAAGACATGGCACTTAGTTCCTCCTCGTGCTGGTCTTAACGTTATTGATTGCAAATGGGTTTTCAAACTCAAAAAAAAGCCAGATGGCTCTATTGATCGCAACAAAGCACGCCTGGTTGCTAAAGGTTTTAAACAGCAGTATGGCGTTGATTATGATGATACCTTTAGTCCAGTTGTTAAGCCCACTACCATTCGGCTCTTATTATCTCTTGCTATTTCTCGTGGTTGGGCTATTCGGCAGATTGATATTCAAAATGCTTTTCTTCATGGCCTTCTTAATGAAGATGTTTATATGAAGCAGCCCCTTTGATTTGTGGATTCTCAACACCCTGGTTATCTCTGCAAGCTGGATAAGTCACTTTATGGCCTTAAACAAGCTCCGCGTGCCTGGTTTTCTCGCCTTAGCTCCAAATTATTACAGCTGGATTTTACACCTTCAAAGGCTGATGTCTCTCTTTTTATTTTTAACAAAACGGGCATTCAGATGTATATCCTCATCTACGTTGATGATATTATTATCATCAGCTCATCTTCTAAGGCTACTGAGAAACTTCTTACACAGCTTCAGGATGATTTTGCCGTCAAGGATCTTGGTATTTTGAGTTATTTTCTTGGGATTGTGGTCCACCATACTTCTAGTGGACTTATTCTGACACAACATTAATACATTCGAGATTTATTAGCCAGAACCAATATGCTCACCTCCAAAGGTGTGCCCACACCTATGCTTCCCAGTGAGAAGTTGTTATTGAATGGTGGTGAAAAGCTCTCACCTGAGGATACTACTCGCTATCGAAGTGTCGTTGGTGCTCTCCAATATTTGTCTCTGACACGTCCTGATATATTCTTATGTGTCAACAGAGTGTGTCAGTTCATGTCCTCTCCGACTTCTATACATTGGGCGGCAGTCAAACGAATTCTCCGTTATCTACATGACACTATTGATATGGGTTTGTGTCTTACAAAGTCCAGCACTGATTTGTTGAGTGCCTTTTTAGATGCTGATTGGGCTGGGAATCCTGATGATCGTCGAAGCACTGGAGGCTATGTGATCTTCTTTGGTGGCAATCTTATCTCTTGGAGTTCGAGGAAACAATCGACAGTTTCCGTTCTAGTAAGGAAGCTGAATATAAGGCGGTTGCTGATGCCACTGCCGAATTAATTTGGATCCAAGTTCTCTTGCGTGAGCTCGGGATCTCGCAAGCGCGAGCGCCTAGCCTATGGTGTGACAACATTGGTGCCACCTACCTATCCGCCAATCCAATCTTTCATCGACGGACGAAGCATGTTGAGGTTGATTATCACTTCGGTCGTGAACGAGTATCGACTCGTCAGCTTGATGTTCGACTCATATCTTCCAAGGATCAGCTCGCCGATATCATGACAAAGCCACTGCCAGCTCCTTCTTTTAGCTATTTTACGCGCAATCTGAACTTAGTAGTACATCGTCCAGATTGAGGGGGGTGTTAAACCTAAAATAGATCATAACTGTATATACTAAAATAATCTAAGATTTACTAGTTGTTATGATTTGAAGGGTTTGTTACCAAATCTATGATTTTATGGTTTGTTACCAAATCATAGATTTGGAATGTAATCTTCATTATACGCATCTATAAATACATGAGGTCGTGACCCAGATAGGTCATTGTGTGCCATTCAATCTAACATAATGAACCAAAATCAAACTTATTAAGCATCAACAAAAGAGTTTTGTGTATCTAAAACAAAATGAAGACTCTAACCAGCTTCGGTTTTATCTTATTCTTGGCTTCGGAATCAAGCATTCTTAATAACACATGTTTTGCCGGATTCAATAGACAAGTTGGAGGGGACAAAGGGCAACAACCAGCAAGCAGATGGCAAGTGACTATTTACAATTATCAAACAAACTCAGTTTTAAATGCTCATTACAAGTCAAAAGACGATGATTTGAGCGAACGCGTTTTGGCCAAGCAAGCTCAATTCAACTGGAGCTTCAGAATGAACTTTTTGCGTACGACTCTGTTTTGGTGCAATTTTAATGGTTCTAATGGACATGCTTCATTTGAGGTATTTTGGCCAGAGAACTCGTTTTGGCTTTCTGAAAGATGCGACTTTAAAAACTGCATTTGGGCAGCTTTTGATGATGGGTTTTACTTAAAAAATATTCCTTCGGGGAAGTTTGAATTGATACACCCTTGGGAAAAATGAAGTAAAGTTTCCCTTGCTCATTTTGATCCCACAAAACCTACTCTTTTTTTTTCTTTCTCTTTTGTGTTTAATTGCTTTCACATGTAATAATTCTACATAGAGTTGTGGGGTTTCCTTGTAGACTTAGGATGTTGTATATTTAAGTCTAATAAAAGTGGGAGTTATCGTTTGGGATTTTATAGTTATTTTGATGTTGATAATTTGGTTGGGTTTTAAGTTTCTAGTTGTAACCACCCATGTTCAAGCTTGGAAATATGGATTTGGCATTTATTGGCCCTAATACTCCCCTTACAATATTGTCACGTTATTTACTACTTGCTTCTAAGAATGAAAACCGTCACCACAGACCGACATAAGTACTTCCGACATGTCTTTTCCTCCCTCACATGTTTGCTCCAAGAAAAGCACATTTAATCTCGAAGTTCTTATGATTAAGCCACCAAAAAAGCAAGTGCATCTTGTTGATATAGGTGGTAAGTTTCAACTCTTTTTAAGCATTTCTTAGTCATCTATACTCTTGATCATTTTCATTCGGATAGAATCCATGTTTATTCATGTACTCTCTTTAACTCGGGTATCACTCTACTCAAAATCCTTTAAGGATTAAGAAATATTTGAGGTTTAAAACTTGAAAGGGTAACAATTTAAGACGAAAAGAAAATATGTATAATAATTGAAAATGGTAATGTTAAGATCATAAAAAGGATATATGGAAAGAACTCGCGTCAATTAATCGATTTACAAGGAGAGATTAAATATTTTTTTGTCTAATCTTATACAAACTGATTGTATATGAAGTACTTATCTCTCCTTGTAACAATTACAAAGTGGGTCTATCAATACTATTATCTTAGTACTTGAAGTACTTATCTCTCCATAAAATTCGTAAATTTTACTAACCTTCATATATCATCTAGCAATTCTTTGTACTAAGTTTATTTCATATTTGAGTTTTCAACCATATGGAGACTTTTAACAAAATAGTGCATGTATGGCAATGAAAATGAATATACATGTTTCCATTTTATTTAAAAATTTCGAGCACCAAAATAGAAGAAATTTGAGAAGGAGAGGATCCCATTGTAGTTACCAGAAGTATATGATTGGCCTTGAGAGAGAAAAAAGAGTAGCCTAAGTTTTGGATAGTTGGGTGTGATGCTTTACTAAATAAAGTCTAACCTAAGAAACAAACACCCTTGATATCCTTTTGGTTTTTTTTGTTTTTCTTTTAATAGCCTTTTACGTAAAAATCTATCTTTAATAGATGAACATGTAGGTTTGTTGGAGTGCAATGATTATATATATATATGGTTGGAAAGGATCCAAATGAAACACAAACAAATCCTAAATCTGTACAAAATGAAGGCTATAAATAATCTCTATATGATTTTGTTGTTTACTTTTGCATCAACTTCTAATGTTTTCACTTTTTTTGCGAGCCAATATCCAGAATCGCACTGAAAAGTGACGATTCTTAATTATCAAGACGTACCTTTACTGACTTATTGCAAATCAGAAAATGATGACTTAGGTAAATAAGGGTGTTCGCACCATGACAAGTTATTCAACCAGATCATATTATTTTATGTATATAGATCAAGCTGAAGATTGTTTAAACTCGAATTTTAGGAATCTTCATCACTCGATTCTTGTCTTGAAACATTGCCCGTAACTTCGTATTTATAGATCAAGCTTGCATTGCCATCGAGTAACTCCTCGTCCCTCACGAAAATTAAGAGGCTCTGATACCAGATTAGCGCTAAATGACTTGAGCCCTTATGATGTACATGAGCTCTATCATCCTAACTTAATTAATATACATGTTTTTACATAGAAGGACAAAGATATATTTACATTCTTTCCTACGTTCATCAATATTTCATCAATTTATTTATGAAATGATGAAATAAGAAAAAGTACGTTAATAATGAGAAAAACCAAAATAGTCAAGGTACCAAAAGAAGGAAAATTGAATGGCATATGTCAGGGAACATATTCCATTCACGGATTTAAATTTTTTTTTTTTTTTTTTTTTTTTTACAATTAGTTTAACGACTATTCAGTCATTGAGATGATATCTACAACGGTGGTTGTGAATCCAAAAATGGATCATTGAGATCATAGATCGTGTCTTCATCTTCTTCTTCTATGATAGAAGGAGAAGACGTCGAACCGACTGATGTGGCTTCTTGAAGAAGCTTTTGAAAATCAACTTCCGAAGTTGTCTGGGCTAATGCTGCAAGTAGCCTCGACTTTGAATTAAGGAATTCGGAGGTCTTCTTCTTGGATAAATCCTGAAGGTGGCCATTCTCAGATAGCCAAATCTTTACCGCTTTGATGTCTACGTGGGTATAAGTATATTTATCCCACCATTTGATTTTGATAGTTTTGAAGACCTGTTTTATTTGGTCTTCGGTCTCTTTAATTTAAAAATTCCAAGTTAAAATCCAAGGAATTTGAAAATATACGCAAAAGCACATGGTCAATGAAAATGGGATTTTGAATATATTTTGAATGAAATAGTGGAACGATTCTTGTATTGGAACTGGAAATATATCTTTGGCTAATCCAAAGATTTTCCACCATTTGATGAACCAAAATGGGTATTGAATTTTATGAGCATTCTGGCAGAATTGAATGAACCATGAATGCTCGTAATTTTGATACCAAATGACATTGAACCATGCCATCTGATAGTCTCCGTATGAGTAAGAATGAGGAACAAAAGGTTTTGAGAATGTCTTTTCCGTGTATGGATCTTGATTCCAATACGTCGAATTCATGACTTTAAAAATTTTTAATTTTGAATACGCGATTTTCAAAGGATCATCGCGACTCGGAATATGAGTAATTTCGACGGATTTTGTGTCGACTAGAATGAATTCATAAAACCTTCTGGTTTTATGAAGATCTTCTGGGATATAAAAGAATCCCGATGGATAGGCTTTTTTAACGACTTCGCCGATTTTCGGGTCGTCGTATTTTGGTTCTACCAGAGCTTCTGGTATGGACACAGATTTTTGAAAATAGGTTTTGATTTCAGGAACTGGAGAAAAACGAACGGGAACAACCGCGTCCGAGTAGGTCGAGGGGACAGAAGGTCCCTTTGAAGTGGAAGAGACAGTGGGTCTCGATGGAGTGACGGCAGATTGCCATGTTGAAGAGGCTGAAGGCCTCGTCGGAGTGATAACCTCCGCCTGTTTTTGAGAAAGCTTTGCCTTAGATCTGGTCACCAATGTGAAACCAGCATCCATTGCATAGCTGTCGGATGTCATTGGAGTAGGTGTGCTTGAAGAAGCACTGAGCTTCTTCCCTTTTTCCATCACTTTCTTTCTGGTCATTGCTGGGAGATAGAGATTGGTTAGGGAGAATTTTTCTTTGAGAGTAAGAACTCTCGAGAGAGGTAATCTGCCAAGGGGTTTTCGATCCCTTTTATAGGCAAAATTTGAAAGTCGAAGCAAGATAAAATGGCTTGCCATCTAGCAAAAATTTGTTTAGACACAAGATTCTTGACATCTTTTTCTAAAACAAATTTAGGTGCCCTTGAGTCGGTTTTGATAACAAAACTTTTGTTAATTAAATCACTTTGAAATTTTTGCACACAAAGTACTATTGAAAGTATTTCTTTCTTTACTGTTGAATAATTTTTTTATTCCTAAATGGAAATGGACAATGGATTCTTTCTTGTCAAGGGACTGTTTTAGGATTCCTCCATATCCAATATCGGATGCATCGGTCTCCAGTATTAAACTAGCCCTTGGGTTTATCAGCGATAAACACGGAATTGACTTGACAAGGGATTTTGATTTTTTGGATTGTTCTGGTGTGTTCTTCAGTCCAGGGCTTTGGGTTCTTTTTGAGCCTTTCAAAAAGTGGCTTGCAGATAGGTCTGATATTTTGAAGGAAATCAGACACATAATTGAGACATCCCAAAAATCTTTGTAGTTCGGTTTTATCTGTAATTTGGTCCGGAAAGTTTGAGGCAAACTCAATGGACCTTTGAATGGGTTTAATTAGACCCAAATGGATTTCAAATCCAAGAAAACGGATTTTTGTGTGAAAAAGTTTAATTTTGGGTTTAGACACAACTAAACCGTTTCTTTTGACTGTTGTAAAAAATGTTTGGAGATGCTTGAAGTGTTGATCGATGTTTTGAGAAAAAATCAGAACATCATCAATATAAACAATTGAAAAGTCTTGAAAAGGATTGAAAATATCATTCATAATCTTTTGAAACTCGGATGGAGCGTTTTTTAGCCCAAATGGCATAACGTTCCATTCGTATTGTCCGAAAGGGACATTGAAAGCCGTTTTGTACTTGTCTTTTTCTGAAATCTGAATTTGCCAAAATCCTGATTTCATGTCAAATTTTGAAAATATTTTTGCATTTGAAATTCTTTGCATTAAATCTGATTTATTTGGAATTGGATATCTGATCCATTCCAAAACCTTATTTTAGGGTTTGTAGTTAATTACCAGTCGCGGGACTCCAGGTTCCTTTTCTGCCTGGTTGTTGACATAAAAAGCCGCACATGACCAAGGGCTTTTTGATGGTCTAATAAGACCTCTCTGCAAAAGATCATTAATTTCTGCTTTACAGAATGTTAGTAATTCTTTATTCATCTGAATAGGTCGGGCTTTCGTAGGAATATTTTTCTCCTCGAAAGCTTTGATATAACGATGATCAACTATGTGTTGTTTCCTATTCCAAAAGGCATTTGGGATATTTGAACAAACTTCTCTTTCTAATTTAGTTTGTAAAGTTTTGATTTTAGACTAGACAGTCTTATTTTGAATTTGATCTTCTATTCTTTTGAATGAAATTTCTTCTTTCAAAAAGGAAATTTGTTTTTCTTTATAATTTAATACATTTATTGACGGAATAATTGTATTCTTTTGAAGGTTATTTATTTCGCTAATCCTTATGGGGAAAGAAAGTTAAATTTTATCTTCTTTCCTAAGGCTTTTGATTCTAACCCCTTTTCAGTTATTCTAAAAGGATATAATTGAGTAATAAAAGGAGTACCTAGGATTCGTTCTTGTCCTAAGTCTTTTACTAAAAGGAAGGAATTTACGAAGCAAATTCCATCATTGCAAACATGAACTTTTGATAGTTTGTAATTAATTTTGAGTTTGTTGTTGTTAGCACCTCTAAGGCCCTCAGTAGTTTTTTCAAAATACTTTGTAGGTATTAAGCCTTCTTGAATGCAATTTTGATCGGCTCCAGTATCTATGAGAGCCTTTAGTGTGATTTTGAAATCATAAATTTTTAAGGTAACGAGAGTGTACCATTTTTGAAATTGAGAAGTGGTGATGGCTCCAACGAAGGAACTTTGAAAATCTTCTTCATCCAGGTTTGGTTGCGCCGTTTCCTTTTGTGCGGGCAGTCTTTCCTGAAGATTGAGAATTTCTTGACGAAGCGTATAAGATTCTGACCTGGTTTCAGATCTTAGTGCCTTTACCTCTTGTTTGAGATTATTAATCTCTCTTTGTAAATCTTGAGTAGTGAGTTCCCTCGGTTTTTCAAATCTTTGGAGAACAGATTGGAGTCTGTAGAGACTTCTTTCTTCCCTTTCAGGTGGCTTAGAGATTGTCATGGCATCTCTAAGTCGTTGAGCAATCTTCTGTTGAATTTCTGGGTCTTGAACTTTTTCTACTACTTCGAGTAGAATTTCTTGATCCTTGGTAAGGACATTTATGCATCCTTCGCACGTCCTTTTTCCTTCTTGTTCTGATTCATATTATGTGCTAGAATATGAATCAGATTCTTCTTGGATTTCTCCCTCGCTCGATTGCTCTAAGTCGGTTAGGGTTAGTCGTAATAGCTGATTTTTCAGCTCTTGATCTATATCCAACTCATTGATCTTTCCTCTGATTGGACACTTGTTATCATAGTGTCCTTCTTCATGACATTTGAAGCAAGTTTGCTTTTTCTTTCCTCTATGGGTTTTTGTAGGAATATATTTCCTTCTTGAATATGTTGGCTTCTGAGACTGCACGGGCTTACTCCGATATGTTTCTCTAGGCCTGTATGAATGATAAGGTTTTGGATGCGTCTTAACCTTCTTTCGTCTAGAGGTTGAGGGAGCTTCTATTCCCTTGCATCCATATTGATCGCAAAATCTACCAAGCTCTTTTCTGTTTGATATCGAAGAATTGAGCTTGTTTTGAATCTTTGACTCATTACAAAGTCTGAGTCCTTCTTCTATGATGAAGGATGCTATGGATCCGTATGACAAAGTTTGCCATGGAATTGTTCCATTGTACTTTGTCTTAAGACCATCTTTGATCCTTCTTGAAAAGTGTTTTGGTAGTCCA
Organism: Cucurbita moschata; assembly: GCF_002738365.1. Taxonomy (NCBI): domain Eukaryota; kingdom Viridiplantae; phylum Streptophyta; class Magnoliopsida; order Cucurbitales; family Cucurbitaceae; genus Cucurbita; species Cucurbita moschata. The sequence continues at coordinate 501,038 of NW_019268595.1, read as the reverse complement.
TTGACGAAATTCTCTTTCCAGAATTCCAACGAACTATCTGTTCTAATAAGAACTTTGCTGAAGTACATGTCTTTGTACCACCTGAAATCACCTAAGGTAGGGCATTTCAGATTCATGAGTATCTCGGCGGATCTCTCCTGGTATTTCAGAGGGTTGCTGACAAAGAATTCTATGAGGGTATATATGAGGATGTTGACAGCATCCTCTACTCTTTCATGTTGTATTTCGGTCCTAGTTGATGGACCTTCTTCTTTGATAATTTGAGTAGTTGGCCTAATGACATAGTGGTTTAATATCTGTTGGCGGGTTGTTTCGTCGAGATATTTGTCCCACCAATCTTTGAGTTGCCCGGTAAATCTGGTTACCAAAACTTGAGCTATCTGATGGTCGAATTTATGGCCTTGTAATTTATACGCGCCTGCGGCCATCATCATCTCATTGACAACATTCATTATCAGATAGTCAGATAATCCATCGATATTCCATTCATAGATTGCTAAACCATCGTAATGAGCTTGAGTTTGTAGTGTCTTTTCTTCGAATTGGATATCTGGAAAAGACGGTTGAGGATACCAGTTTTTCTGATTACTGGCATTATTTTGACTTCTTCTAGAGATCCTTTCAATTCGATTGTAGAAAGGTTCTTCTCTCTCACTTGCAATCTCGTCTTCGAATTCTTGGTTCTCGTCGTCATTGTTAACGACATTGATAGATGAATCTTGAGGCGTCATGGCAGGATTTAATATCCTGTCCAACTTTTCCTCTATCTTGTCCATTGCAGCCTCTTCTTTTGAAATCCTTTTTGTAAATATTTCGAGATTTGCTGGTCTAAGTATTGGTATTGACTCATCAACCTTTGGTACAGAGCTGCTTGCCTGTTCCTGCTGAGTACCTGATTTCTTTGAAATTTTTCCCTCGATACTTTCAAGTTGAGTATCGATCGTGGATAAAATCTTATTTGAATCATTTTTTTGATGCTGGATATTCTTGATATCCTTTAGGGTCGGATTACCCTTTTCTAGTCCTTCCGGAATATGTTTGAAAGGGCTAGCTTTGACCTTTTCTCCGTAGTAATTGTCGAATTCGACTTCTTCTAACGGAGGATGTTTCGAATATACCTCGCCTCTTTTGGTAGTCTTCCAACTCCTCTAGGTCAAGGTGCATACCTGCAGAATATTTTCTTCAAACCATTCGAAGAATGGTATATTTTCTTTGATGGCTTTCATGTGAGAATACCACTGAGCTCTTAATTCATTTCGCTCAGCCTCTTTGTAGGTTTGGAAGAAGGCATTTCTTTTTGAAGAGTTGGTAGTTGACATAAAATCTGCTTTCAAAAATTCTTTGTCTATCTGGAAATCAGCTATAATGACATTTAGCTGGCTTTCGTAGACGAATTGAGTATCCATATCCGTATGGGTTGGAGACCTTGAGCCATCTTCATAGTGGATTGACGCCCTTTTTTTATCATAATTGACCTCTTTTACCTTTAAGGGGTCATACATTGACCTTGATATTCCTGAAGTACTTGGTCTAGAACTCAGGAATTCTTTTAATTTCGACTCTGACGAAGGTTCTTCGCTGAATTTTATTTCAACGCTTCCATCGTCATGTTCGATGATTTGGACTGGGTTTTGAGATTCTTTCCTCTTTGGGAGATTTGCATCTTCTATTTTCCAGAGAGTGCTTCTGGTTATTTGATCCCAAGAAAGAGTTTTTGGAACGGTCACTGATGATTTTCCAATATTTGCTTCTATGAGCATAGTTGATCCTTTTGGTGAGGATCTTAATGCTCTTGGAGAAATGTTTGTATTCATGAGCTTATAATAAACCCTGAATATGACGACTGAAGAATGGGTTTCAGTCTTGATGTTTAAATTTTTTGACTGTAAATCTAGCATGAGAGCTGATAATATGTGTGGGTCGTGGAGAGACAGAGTAAAGTTTGGATACAATTGAAATAGACTGGTCCATTCTCTAAATTGGATTGGACCATTCCCAACAAGGAATTTGAGAAATCTTCATGTCTCTTATCTCGTAAGGAGATAAGGACTGGGATATCTAATCCAAGTCTGAACAATGGTTTTACCGCGACTTGGACAAGACCGACATGGAGATAGTTAAACTCTTCACGATGTTGGAGTATAAGAGATTTTGAAAAAAGATTCAGAGATTCCCTATTGCTATGAATTGGGATGTTCTTCTCTGAGAATTTGATGCATGATCTTTGAGTAAAATTGAAGGTTGAAATTTGGTAGATAGTTTTAGGATCTACCTTTGGAATAGTCCAATTTTTTAGTTGATCTTCGATTCTGGCAATCTGATATTCTTGATTGACAGTATTTGAGATGGTGAGATTTTCTCCCCTTCGATGTTCATTTGAACTTTCTTTCATCGGTAGAGCATTTGAGATGGCTTGATTTTCTGAGCTTTCTGAGAAATTCGTTCATAAGATAGATAAGATAAGAGTAGGATGATGATTTTTCTGAATTGTTCAATTGATATTCAAGAGAGAGCTATCGGCCGATCGATGCTCTCTTTACATTGATGAAGTCCTTTTATAGACTTCACATTTGATCGTAAATTTGAAAAAAAACGCTAACTAAGAGATAAGATTGAATCTAGCAGGACAGGGCCTCTGCAAGATCTGTTTTCCTAAAAGACATAAAGTAAACTAATAATTTAAAAGATAATAATTTACAGACACTGATAATTGGCATGTGAGCCTTCACTGTGTGGCTGACAAGTTGTCAATCTTTGTTTTGTCTCTCATAAAGTTGTCAGGATGTAGATAAGATTTTCTTCAGAATTTTTCATATGACTAAGCACCCAAGCTTGCCAATGGACTTACTGCGCTCTCCGCGTCTTACCACCTGGAACACAAGGGCTATTCGCTCATACTCCAAATTCTTCTGAATTTTCATATCTTCCTCCTGGTTTTTGTGACATCGCTCTTAAAGATCGAGTAACTCCTCTTCCCTCACGAAAATTGAGAGGCTCTGGTACTTCACCTAGTCTAATTTTCATAGTGTCTCATGACCTTGCCTAACGGGGCTTTTATTTGGTCATCATATGTAAGGACTGGGCTGAGTAATTAAAATACAACACAATAGTTAAAAAACAAAACGTTTCAAAACAAATGGGTTGAAGACGACGGGTGAGGCTTGTCTATGACACCTACTCCAGAGTCGGCTCCTAACCTCGACTAAATCCTTATTACCTGAAAAAATAAAAAAAAATCAAAATAAGGAAGGAGTACAAGACTCAGCAAGTAGCCTACTTGTAGGCTCTTAATCGTGTCCTTTATATGCTAGGATATCGCACTCTTTCTTTTCTTGTTCTTGTTTTTGTTGTAAGTACCTAGGCCCCTTAGTTCTGTTTCTGACTTGAACTTCGGTTAAGAATGAGAAGTAGAATTGGGATCGAAAACGCAATCTTCATTAATATTCACAATGTTTAAATAGGATACAAGGTACCAACTAATACCTAACAATAAGGGGAAATATAAACTTACTAAATCTTGAGAATAAAATAAAATATACTACCAATCAAATCATGAAGGAAAAAATATTAATTAAGATATATTCAACAACTAATTATTATACTATATTGTCCACATTATATCTTAATATTCCCCCTCAAGTTAGAGAGTGTATGTCAATCACACCCAACTTGTCTTTCAAAAAATCAAATTAATGTCTTCCCAAAGTTTTAGTGAAAATATCTACAAATTGCATTTTAGTCGAAACATAACATGGTTTGATGATTCCAACTTGTATTTTTTCTCGAACTATATGATAATCTATTTCTACGTGTTTCGTACGTTGGTGAAAAACTAAATACACTAAATACACTATGTCAGGCCTAGTAACGGATAAATATATTAATCTGTCAATCAACCGTTTGTATGTACTTGGATCATTCAACTTCTCTCCTTCTGTTAAAGAAAATTTTAGATTTTGCTCCATAGGAAATTTTTCTGGACGTGCTTCTGTAAGACCTGTGTCTTGAAGAATGTCTGGAGCATACTTCCTTTAAGACATAAAAATTTCTTTTCTAGACCTAGAAAATTCAATGCCTAGGAAATATTTCAAATTCCTTAAATCTTTGATAAGACATTTCTCGAGTAAACTAGTTTTGAGATGTTGAATCTCTTTTTATTTTGTATATAAAGAGTAATCTGCTACTGAATGTAGCCTGCATATTTTATAGTGGTAGAGAATATGGAGAAACAATTGCGAGAAGCCTATTTTAAACCATAGAGAGATTTATGGAGCCGACATACTATATTCTCCCCCTGTCGGCGAATACCTGGTGGTAAAGACATATAGACTTTCTCGTCTAGAGTACCATGGAGAAAGACATTTTGAACATCCAACTAATGAGTGAACCATTTTCGAGCAACGACAATAGTGAGTAAGCAACAAAGTGTAGTAAGTTTCACTGCAGGAGAAAATGCCATAGCCAATAGCTTTATGGCCAGGTGGTAGAGGAACGAGAGAAGTATGCTGCAATTTCATCATTCATAGTCTGCGGCCATAATGGGTCGCCAACTGCCTCATCATAGGTTTTAGGTTCTGTCTTGGTTGTAATAAGAGTTAGAAAAGTACGTTGAGTAGGAGAAAAAGGAGAGAATGAAAGGTAATGATGAAGGGGATACCTGGTGCTAGTGTTAGGACTTGAGCTAGAGGTTAAATGATTGGCTCCAGAAGACATCTCATAAACATTATAACAAGCTAGAAGCTGTTTGGTACGAGTAGAACATCGGAGTGGAACTGATGTATCAGGTGGGATAAGGTTAGAACTAGTGGGTGAATCTGGAGAAGGAACAAAAGGCGGAGGAGATGACGAAGTAGTAGGTGAAGGAATAGAAGGTAGGGGAGGACTAGATGGGATGTTTCAGTAGGATGAATCTTGAAATGGTAAAATGGGAGTTAAAGGAGCTAATGTCAAAGTTTGTGAAGCTGATGAAAAAGGAAAATCATCGTCACAAAATTTAACAGCACGACTGATAAAAAAAATAAATTAATTTGCATGTCATACAACTTGTAACCTTTGTGACCACAAAGATATCCTACGAAAACACAAAGAATTGCTTGAGATTTAAATTTTTGCTTAGGGTGTACTATAGTTGCATAACACTTACAACAAAAAACTTTAAGATGGTGAAATGTAGAGTGCTTCAAAGGGTGTCTTGTTAGATAACAATGGTGATGGTGTTCTATTTATAAGATAAACAACAGTCAAAATGCACTCTTACCAAAAATTAAGTGGAACCTGTGACTGAAAGAGAAGGGACCTAGCTACATTTAGCATACTACAATGGCATTCTACGACTCAATTTTTTTTTTTTTTTGGAATATAGGCATAAGTGCGCAGAAAGTCAATGTCACAAGAAGTAAAAAATGGTTGCAAAGATAAGAACTCAGTCCCATTGTCTGATCTATCTATCTTGATAGTAGTATGAAATTGAGTTTGAATGAATTTAACAAAGTTCATTAACAAATGATGTACTTCTGATTTATGTTGCATAAGAAAAACCCAAGTACATCGAGTAAAATCATCATCAATAGTGAGAAAAAAACGCAAACCATAACGGGTTAGAAATTTATGTGGTCCCCAAACATCACAATGTAACATATCAAAGGCAGAATGAGTTGTTATCGAGCTTCTTGGGAAAGACAGTCTAGTTTGTTTCGCTAATGGGCAAATACTACAGTTATGAGAAAAAATAGCATTATTAAGATGCAATTGCTCAGCTAATAATTTAAAACAAGAAAAAGAAGGATGACCTAGGCGTAAATGCCACAAATTAGATGACTGAGATACTTGGTGAGCTAAAGATTTGATTCGAGATGGAGAACTAGACAGAGACCTTCGAATTGTTTACCCGAGACAATCATCCTCAATGTAGCCAAGTCCTGCATAACACAAGAATCAGGATAGAAGGTGACATAACATTTCATGTCGTTGGTAAGTTTGCTGATGGACATTAGGTTTAAATTGAATGAAGGCACACATAAAACATTATTTAATTTAAGGTGAGGATTAAAGGAAACATTGCCAGTATTGTGACACATGTGCTGTCCCTCCATTAGGCAAATTTATTGTAGATATGGTGGCAACGTTTGGTTCATTCATAATAGAAGCTTCGGATACTATATGATTCGTAGTATCCATAGCTCCCGTATGGAGAATCCATGGATTAGAACTTGTAGAGTTAATAGATATTGCAGATACTGGAAACAAACCTGCAACATTGATGCTATTGTCAGAATTACTAAGGATGATGATTGAGTGCAGATAATGCTTGTGCTAATTGTTGTAATTGCTCAGAAGAAAAATTTGGAATGGAATTAGGTGACTGTTCTTTTGTATTCAACTGAGAAACATCGGCCATATTTGCAAATGATCGATATCCATGATTGTTGCGTTGATTGACTTGTATTGCCCTTCCATAATTATTTTTCTGTCGACATCGATCTTCTTTATGTCCCCTTCTATCACAAAATTTATAGTAAAACGTAACGATTCAACACTCATCAATTGTATGAACACTTTTATTGCAGTGTTCACATGATTCGCCTTTGGCAAATTTTGAATATGTTGTTTTCTTCCGCACTGTTGATGCAATCGAGAAATTCTCAGTAGGTTTAGAAGTTACCCGATACTACATCTCTTCTTGTACAAGTAATGAATAGGCTTGTCTCACATTAGGTAATGGAGTCATCATCAATATGTTAGATCTCACCGTTTTATAAGACTCGTTTAGCCTCATGAGTAGTTGCATCAACTTGTCTTCTCCGCGTTGATCATGTTTTTGACGTTGATTATAGGTAAATGGTGTGCGGTGTTAAAATATCATCACTATCCCAATAGAATCAAGCCTAATAATTATACGAGCCCATTGTATATTTATTTTAGTAGAGATTTTAGGAAAGATACTAGATATTTTAGGAAAGAAATTTCGATATTTTAGGAAAAAGATTTAGATTTGTTAGGTCTAGATTGCGTAGGGTATAGTATAAATACCCCTCGACCCTACCTAGTTTTTCATTCCAAGAAATCCGAAACAATATAAAGTAGTAGTATTCTACAAAATGTCTTGTATTTTCTTCTCAATTGGTCTTAATAAAGAGTGCGAGTGTTTCCCACATAGAGTTGTGTTCAATAATCTGGTATCAGAGCGAGGTTAGTATGGGTTGTCTGATCTCTTTGAATTCTTAGCATACTTTGTGGCTGCAGCAGCTTTGTCTGATCATCGACATCAGAAACGATTTCTTGAGATTATTAGTGAGAGAGTTTCTTTGTGTCGTGAGTAGTCTGTGACTCTACAAGCCTTGTGTCGAAAAAGCTTGTTTGGTATTATTGAGGTATTGTCAACACGATGGGTGACTTCCAAATCGTAGGAGGAATAAAAAAACTCAACAACAACTACTACAATACGTGGGTAACATGCATGATGTCCTATTTACAAGGACAGGATCTTTGGGAGATCATTGGCAGAAGTGAAACTATGCCGGCAGTAGAGGATTCCAACGATGCCTTGCGCAAATAGAGAATCAAAGCAGGCAAAGCAATGTTTGCCTTGAAGACCACAATCGAAGAAGAGATGTTAGAACATATTTGGGATGACAAGACACCAAAGGAAGCATGGGACACGTTCGTGATGTTGTTCTCCAAGAAGAACGATACGTGGCTACAACTTCTAGAGAACGAGCTATTGTCAATTTCACAACATGACATGACGATTGCTCAGTACTTCCACAAAGTCGAGACGATCTGCCGAGAGATTACTAAACTAGAATCGAAGTCTACAATTGGAGAAGATCGAATGAAGAGGATCATTATCCACAAATTGCGACCATAATATATAATCTTCATTATTGCTGAACAAGGATGGCCCACTCAACCATCACTTGTAGAGTTTGAAAAATTGTTAGCCAGCCAAGAAGCCATGGCTAAACAAATGGGAGGCATCACATTAAAGGGTGAAGAAGAAGCACACTACACGAGTGAAAGTCGGGGCAACGATAAGCCATCTTCCAAACGTGGATACAAAAACGGTGACAAAAGAAGGAGTCATCAAGGAACTGCACAACCTGAGAGAGCTCAGAAGAATGACAATAGGAGTTCAAAAGGAAAGAGATTTGAAGCTAATTGCTATAATTGCAGGAAGAAGGGCCACATGTCTAGAGATTGTTGGTCCAAGAAAAATCCGTCGAAAGCAATGTGGCATCCTCCAACATGGAGATGGAGGAGAAATGGGATGCAGAGGTACTATATGTCATAGAAGAAGACGAGCTAGCTCCCATGGCGACGATGGGAGACCATATAAATTATGAGAATGACTGGATCGTTGATTCAGGATGCTCAAACCATATAACTGGCGATCAGAATAAATTGCAAGACAAGAAAGAGTACAAAGGAAGCCATATGATACGTAGAGCAAATTACGACAATCATGTCTGGCAAAAAATCTAATACAGTGTCACTGTATAATGTTTATCATGTACCGGATATAAAGAAGAGCTTGTTGTCAGTGGCACAACTAACAACATGAGGAAACTACGTCTTGTTTAGACAAAAAGATGTAAAAGTCTATCAAGTTGTTAAGATAATACGAAAGCTGACAACAAAAGGACGAAGAGTGGAGTCTGTTTACATCCTATTTGCAGAGTCTGCCTATATTGACAAGACCCAAAAGAATGGGACGACAGATTTATGGCATGCAAGATTGGACATGTTAGCTACCATAAGTTGAAGCTAATTATGCAGAAATCCATGCTCAAAGGTCTACCACAACATCGAAGAAATTCTACAACAGATGAAAGTCCTACCAGATTCAAACATCGAAGAAATTCTACAACAGATGATGGGGGAGCAAAATACGCAAATTAAATAAAAGGTTGATGCGCCTGAAGATCCAAGTGACATTGGTATTGGAAAGCAAGCGGTGACTCAGTCAAGCGAATCTGATAAAAATGAAACGACACGTCAGCAACTTAGGCGATCAAATAGAATCCGAAGGCCAAATCCTAAGTATGCAAATGCAGCTATTGTAGAAGACAGAGTTTACGAACTAGAGACATATGAAGATGCATCACAAAACTCGGTTTGGCAGAAAGCGATGGAGGAAGAAATTATAGCCCTAGAGCATAATCAAACTTGGGAACTAGTGCCAAGACGTAGAAGTTGATCGCATAGATGAAGGATTGTTTCTCTGCCAACAAAAGTATACAAGAGATATGCTTCAGAAGTTCAACATGTTAGAGTGCAAGCATCGACGGAGACAAATGCCAAGATTTGTGAACATGAAGAAAAAAAGTTGAATGATGAAACGACATACCGACAACTAGTAGGTAGTCTTATCTACCTAACTTTAACTCGGCCTGATATTTCTTATGCAGTTAGGGTTCTGAGTCGGTACATCCAAAGTCCAAAGACGCCCCATTTGGATGCAACTCGACGGATTTTCAGATATGTCAAAGATACAATCGACTATGGTCTTTTGTACAAAAGAAGCAAAGACTGCAAACTAGTTGGATACTATGATGCTGACAATGCAGGAGACCACGAAGCTCGGGGATCAACCACTGGGTATGTGTTCAAGTTTTGTTCGGGAACAATTTCTTGGTGTAGCAAGAGACAACCAACAGTATCATTATCAACTACACATGCAGAGTATAGAGCAGCAGCTCGAGCAGCTCAGGAAAGTACACGACTGAAACTCTTGATGGAAGATTTGCACCAGAAAACTGACTATCCAATATCACTTCATTGCGACAACTATTAAACAGGTCTACAAACCTCCTTTAATATTTAATTCAAGTCAAATACTTAAGCTACGGAGAATTAATGAGCCTAAAGACATCCCTCAAACCTATATGTGGAGCATAGAAAAGTCTTAAATGTAATAGCAAAAAGAAAAAAAGTTAAGTTAAAAAAAAAAAAGAATAATAATAAATAAATAAAAACCATCCTTCCCCACTTCTCTCTACAGACCTCTCATCCCTTTTCCAATTATCTCCCCCTCAACCCACCTATTATTCTAAACTATCAAGTTGTGAAAAAATAAATAAATAAATAAAAACTAAAATAGTCTCCACCCATAGACTCACATGGACGTTAAGAGAGATCTGGTCATATTATTAAGGTATATGTTTATTTTTTTCCCCTTTTATTGTAATTTAAAATTTAGAAAATCACATTAAATTATAAGTTAAATCTTCCCTAGTTGCTGCATAGGTTTGAGTTAGAAATTAGATGTCAATACATTCATACGAATTTTAGTAAATCATACTAATTAGTAATGTCACGTCAGTAATTATCAGTAACTTCAGATGGTAATTCCATATAAGTGGACAAATGAATAAATTAAAAATCGGTCAAATATTTGTGAACACACTAAAAAAAGGAAAGATTTTAAAACTGTTAATGGAATGAAAAATAAAATAAAATGAAAGATTTGAAGGTAAGAATCCCAGCCCACAAAAGAGAGGAGGGAGAGAGGAGGAGAGATAAGGGAAAATATAAAAACAAAAAAACAAAAAAGAACGAAAAGCACCCGAAGAGATAGAGGAAGAAAAAAAAGAAACGAAGATCTCAGAAGTACTAGATTGTTATACTAGTAAATAAACATATATTCTTATTTCTAAAGTAATTTTCAAGTATATTATGAAACTATAGTATCAAATAAATTGTATGTCACCCGGAATTGTATTGTTAGACATATTATATTCCAAGAAATATTAAATATAAATGGAAAGATTAAGAATTTGTTAAATACTTAATAAAATTCAGGGGTTAGAATTACGGAAGAAATTCGGTGAATATCTTTAATAAGGTGAAGCACCTTGGCATAAGTGAGAACGAATTCGAGGAGCAAAAGCAAGCTAATTTGTAGTTCGATAGAACTTAGGCTAAGGCCATCCAAGTAAGTGGTCTTACTATTGGCATGGTTATATTATATGTTGACACGTGCCTCGTAGTTCTGCACGTTTCATATATATCAATATGTGAGAATTGTTTATAGATCATCGTGCTTATAATATGATATGTATATGTTATAATATGTGAATTGTACAATAACACTTACAATACGAGGTGTTCAATGATATGTTTGAGATAGGATATGAGAAGGATGCACTAAACGTAATGTAATGATAGGAGTAAGATATGTTCATGAAACGTTAAGGTTAGGGTATGTATCGAAGTGCTATGGATATGAGAGATTGACAAAAACGATATGGTCACGATCGATTGATAAAAGAATAAGAAAGGGTTATGGGTAGAAAGGGATACAATTATGATAGATTGATAGAAGATAGCATTTGATATGACTAAGGTACGTTCATGTAATGATATGACTGTGACATGTATAAGAACGTTAAGGCTATGATAAGTTAGAAAACGATATGACCACTAAAAGTTTACAATATGGTATGATTATGATACGACATGTGAATGACGGATATATGTATATGTTCCATATAATATGAAAATGACATGAAATATGCCATGGTATGAGATACGTGATAAATTGACATGTTTACGAGATATGAATGTCATGAAATCACGATAAATGGCATGAAATATAACCTGGTTAGAATTATGTATGATATGAGAAATGATATGATATGAATGAAAAACTGTGGCGAGGTTATATTTAATAATGTTGAAAACGAAAAAATATTGGGACCTCATGCATTATGTGTGCTCATGCATTTGGGGATACCCCTATTCCATCACGATGGTACGACGCGTACACCACGAGGCAGGTGAAGTATCATCATGTTTTACATAATAATGCCGTGACGGTTACTAATTCTAATAGGCGTCAGGCTTAATTCTTCCACAGTCCCTTAAATTTACTTAACTTAGGGTTCATATAGATTTTTAACCATTCCTACCGGTAAAACTTGAGAAAAGTCTAGATTTGTTTGAAAAATTTCTATACATTCCTCATCGTGAATCTCCCACTTCGCTCAATCTCAAGTCACGGTTTCATAATTGTATGTCATATTTTGGATACCTCATATCACAATCCATGTCGTACATTGTGACACCCTTAAATCACCTCGAAACTTTCACATCTACCGTTGTCCTGAAACGCTCCTTTAAGTCTCACAATGATAAGAAACATTAAAAGTGGAAAAGAAAATTTAAACATGTGAAATAAAAGTAATGTAAAATAATGCCACAAAAATGTTTACTTTCCCACTACGAGTCATCTCCATGTAGAAAAAAAGAAAACCCTTCGAGGTTGCCGAGAAAAGGGGTAAATCTAAGTGTGACTACCAGAGTTCATAGGATGCCATGGAGGTCGAACTTTGACATATTCGTTGTTACTCTTTTGAAGAGTTCAAACATGAAGCCTCCATTATTTCTTCTCCTTTTCTTTTTTTCACCCTACAAATTTGAATCTCTCTTAGGTGTATGATTTATGCAACTCTTGAAGCATAGATGATTGGATCTGTATAATTTTAAATGAATATTTGAAGGTATATATTTTATTGGGGATTGAAATTAAAATTAAAAATTAAAAATTACAGTCCAATTTTGTTTTATTTATCTATATTAAGTCAGTGATGGATTATTTTAAAAAATAAAAGCTAATAATTAGCCTAAGCAATTTATTTAGATTTTGAATAACATGCTACTAAATTTAAATTTTATGAAGTAATCTTTCCATTTAGATTCAGTGTATATTGAATTAAAATGTCATTTTAAAAACTATCTCACAAGTCACAAATATTTTACAACATTTTATTATTCTTCTTCTTCTTCTTTTAAAGCAAAGTATGGCCCCTTAGCTTAATTTTCAACTCCTTATTGTATGTTCATTAAATAATTTCCTAAAAGAGATAAATCATTCTGATATTTATTTTTTCTTGTCTAATTCAAGAGATTTATAACGAAATTGTTGAAATTTTGAATTAATGGTTTGTTTTGATTCTCGTTCCTATTAACCACGTCTATTTTTCTTCTAGTTGAATGTGCATAAAAAATTGATAAATATCCTTGAAAGAACTATTTACATCTCTACCTTAAATCTACTTGGTAATGCTAGTTAAGGAGAAAGTATAGAAAATGCAACCGTTCTAGATGTGTTTAACACAACTTTGTTTTTCCATCTCCACCAAAAATAGCAAATGAAAAAGAATTGATATTTATCATTCATGCAATTCATTTTTTTTTTGGGTGGATTAACCTTAAATCAGTTTCCCAAACAGCTTTAACAACTTGTTCAACACAAGTTTTTTTTTTTTTTTTTTTCGCTATATAATGAACCAAAATCAAAATTATTAAGCATCATCAAAAGAGTTTTGTGTATCTAAAACAAAATGAAGACTCTAACCAGCTTCGGTTTTATCTTATTCTTGGCTTTGGAATCAAGCATTCTTATTAACACATGTTTTGCCGGATTCAATAGACAAGTTGGAGGGGAAAAAGGGCAACAACCAGCAAGCAGATGGCAAGTGACTATTTACAATTATCAAACAAACTCAGTTTTAAATGCTCATTGCAAGTCAAAAGACGACGATTTGAGCGAACGCGTTTTGGCCAAGCAAGCTCAATTCAACTGGAGCTTTAGAATGAACTTTTTGCGTACGACTCTGTTTTGGTGCAATTTTAATAGTTCTAATGGACATGCTTCATTTGAGGTATTTTGGCCAGAGAACTCGTTTTGGCTTTTTGAAAGATGCGACTTTAAAAACTGCATTTGGGCAGCTTTTGATGATGGGTTTTACTTAAAAAATATTCCTTCGGGGAAGTTTGAATTGATACACCCTTGGGAAAAATGAAGTAAAGTTTCCCTTGCTCATTTTGATCCCACAAAACCTACTCTTTTTTTTTTTCTTTTATGTTTGATTGCTTTCACATGTAATAATTCTACATAGAGTTGTGGGGTTTCCTTGTAGACTTAGGATGTTGTATATTTAAGTCTAATAAAAGTGGGAGGAATGGTTTGGGATTTTATAGTTATTTTGATGTTGATAATTTGGTTGGGTTTCAAGTTTCTAGTTGTAACCACACATGTTCAAGCTTGGAAATATGGATTTGGCATTTATTGGCCCTAATACTCCCCTTACAATATTGTCACATTATTAACTCCTTGCTTCTAAGAATGAAAACTGTCACCACAGACCGACATAAGTCCTTCTGGCATGTCTTTTCCTCCCTCACATGTTTGCTCCAAGAAAAGCACATTTAATCTCGAAGTTCTTATGATTAAGCCACCAAAAAAGCAAGTGCATCTCGTTGATATAGGTGGTAAGTTTCAATTCTTTTTAAGCATTTCTTAGTCATCTATACTCTGGATCACTTTCATTCGAATAGAATCCATGTTTATTCATGTACTCTCTTTAATTCGGTTATCACTCTACTCAAAATCTTTTAAGGATTAAGAAATATTTGAGGTTTTAAACTTGAAAGGGTAACAATTTAAGACGAAAAGAAAATATGTATAATAATTGAAAATGGTAATGTTATTGAATAAAGTAAACTTTACGATCATTAATCTAAATCCAATAAACTAAGAACACTCTGGCTATAGTATGATTACTTGAACTATATGTAGAGACATAAGAGTGGATCAAGTTGAAGTATATAGTCAAAATGATCTATAGTATAGGGGTAAGGCTGAGTAACTTATTGTGGGGACACTATGGATGCGGCCCACTTTTGTATATGATATAAACAATGTGATCACTAAATTGTACATGTGGAGACATGTGAGTGGGGGCGTCCTATGCAATGAGCATTGCATAATATCGGACCATGAAGAAAACCACTCTCACTTTATAATGTCGTTTACTGTTGAGACTGATTTTCTTTTCATTTGATAACCTAGGTAACTCGGTTTTAATCTTGAGCTAACCATGAATTCCTGTTTATTCAAAATTATCCTTAGATTTGCATGGGTGAGAGTGGCTCTAGTTCGCCGACTCAATAGGCCTCCCATTTCAGGGGTAAGACTGGGTGAATGGCTGGGGACATGGGGTGCAAGATGGAATTCACTCCTACCCACTTTTAGGGATAGAAGAGAGGTAATTCCTTTAAGCACTGACTCCAGGTCTTGAACAAGGGGCTCCACCCTCTCATTGGCCTGAGAGGGATTCGGTTTACTTGTTGGACCACAAACCAATTGTCCATTAGAGGATCAGTGTGACATAAGGAATAAGAAGTAACTTCAGGGGTAAAACGGTAAATTGACTCAACTCTAGTTATGAACAACCTATGAAGGATCGACTTACTAATCATTGTTATATCAAATGGATAGAAATATAGCTATAGTGAGGGGAGTGCAACTACTAGGCTATAGTGGAGTGTCCTAGTAGTTAACGAATGTTGGTTAACCAGGTTAATGAGTTTAACCGGTTAATCTTGGATCGTTGGAGCCCATGATCTATAGGTCCATTTGGTCCCTCTGCTAGCTCATATCGAACTAAACCATAGAACAGTGCGACAAGGGAGTTCGAAGTGTTCGAATTCAAATTAGGGAATATGCGCTACATATATACGATATATTTAACCGCATTTTTATTTTATTTACGAATTAAACAAAAAGAGAGAATCTGAGATATTTAAATAAGATTTAAATATCTTAATCAATTATGTGTCCGAATTGATTGATATTGACATTTAAATTAATATTAAATATTAATTAAATAGTTTAATTAATCATTTAATGTTACTTTAATTTGAAATTAATTATTCGTTTAATTGAAAAATCCATGTTAGTGGAATTTTGAGGTGTCAAAATTTGGTTTAACCAAACTTGGATGCTTGCCAAATAAACCCCACAAGTTTGAGTGGAATTTTGAGTGTCAAAATTTGGTTAACTCAAACATGCATGCTTACCACATAATCCCAAACATTTGAGTGGAATTTTGAGTGTCAAAATTTGGTGATCTCAAATTTGCATGAACATGCAAACATGACTCTTTAAATAGAGTGATCTTGGTACATGGAAGGTCTTCCTCTTCATAGTGAAAAACCTTGAGAAAAACCTCTCACAAACACTCTCTTCATATATACAAAATCCCTCCCAAGTTTAGTCACTCATTAAGTTTTAATACTTATGAACATGCTAGTTATTTACTATAATTGATGTTCTAAACGTGCCTAAGATTTAAATTGCTTCCGCATGTGTTATATTAGCATCATCGACTATTTTAGTTGGATGTACTCATTTTTATAATAAAAGATTCTATTTATTTAACACGTTTGTTCGAGTAGTATTACAGCAAGCACAAACATTGTGTAGAAATGATAAGATTTGATGTGAAGTAAGGTGAAGTAGATGGATTTGTCTAAGAACTCCATGGATAAACGAAGTCGAATACCTTTGTTCGACTATTATATAAAGAAAACCCATTGTTTTCTGCACGCCAAATGCAATGCCAATGGTTGCATCGATCTTGAAGCCAAACTTTATCCTCGGGCCAAAAAACCACAAACCCAAGCTTTCCATAATTGCTTCTAAAGTTACACCAATACAATGTTGTCTCCGACATGTTATTTTTGAATTCTCAACTATATTCTTGTTGAATTGAAGAATATGCTCCCCTAAATTAGAAAGTGATGTTAGATTGGCACAAATCAATTCGAAAAAAGGAAAAAAATTCGAATTATAGTCAAATGTTCAATTAAATAAAATATTATAAATAACAATTTGTTTGTAATTCAACTAGCTGAGACCATATATGCATTCATGAAGAGGTCAAGTACAATTCAAACTCTCCTCCCCAGGCATTTATTAATAAAATAAAATAAAAAATAAACCCAACCTAAAAGAACTTGTAATTAAATCCGAAAGAAAAAAAAGAAAAAAAACATTATGACTACACTTTTCCAATAATAAAATTCACTATCTTCTACTAAAACTAGATAAAAATAAATAAACGTTGATCTAGAATGTTATTGATCTAAAAATTTTTAGGTTGGATATGATACTTTTCAAATGGGAGGAGTTCTGAAATTCCGCCCCAACCCTTAAATAAAAATAAATAAAAACTATCAAATCCATAAATTTAGATATACATAAAATAATAGTCTGGTTGAATAACTTGTCATAGTGAACACCCTTATTTACCTAAGTTGTCATTTTCTGATTTGCAATAAGTCAGTAAAGGTACGTCTTGATAATTAAGAATCGTCACTTTCCAATGCAATTCTGGATATTGGCTCGCAAAACAAGTGAAAACATTAGAAGTTGATGCAAAAGTAAACAACAAAATCATATAGAGATTATTCATAGCCTTCATTTTTTATAGACTTAGAATTTGTTTGTGTTTCATTTGGATCCTTTTGAACCATATATATATAATCATTGCACTCCTAACAAACATACATTAACTTTTAAAGATAGATTTTAATGTAAATGGCTATTGAACAAAAACTAAAAAAACCAAAAGGATGTCAAGGTGTTTGTTTCTTAGGTTAGTAAAGCATCACACCCAACAACCCAAAACTTACGTTACACTATTTTTTTTCTCTCCCAAGGCCAATGATATACTTCTAGTAACTACATTGGGATCCTCTCCTTCTCAAGTTTCTCATACTTTGGTGCTCGAAATTTATTAATAAAATCGAAACATGTATATTCATTTTGAAATCAGTAATTTACTTTTGGATAAAAACTTGGATATTTGATTGCCATACATCGATTTGAGATATGAGAGGGTTACAAAGTATTCCTTGAAAGGGTGTTGAAACCTCTCCGAAGCATTCCTTGAATTGAAAGGGTATGAAAACCTCCCCTATCAGACATCCTATATCTATTGCAGATGTGAGAGGGGAACGAAGAATTCCTTCAAAAGGTGTGGAAACCTCTTCAATCAGACGCGTTTTAAAACTATGAGTCTGATGGTTATACATAACGGGTAAAGCGGACAATATCTTTCAGTAGGATTGGGGTGTGGCAATTGATAATGCACTTTTGTTGAAGCAAGAACCCTTGAATCAAAGAAATTAACGCCTCTGTATACAAAATTCGAATCAACTAAGAGATAAGGCTAGAATTAGATTAGCTCTTAAGAGTGAATATCTAGAAGCAAGATTTGAAACCTTTTCTAAATTGAGACACTACACCGTCGAACTTGATCAAGGCTTGATTGAATGACTTAGATGCAATCTAGGAAAAGAATTGCATGAAACTTAGAAATGACAAAGATGATGCTTTGGATTTCTAATCGAGAAAGTCTCAACTTGAGAGATCAATTTCATTCAATAATTTGTGGGTATTTATAATCTCCCTACAAACAAAGTTAGTGGCCATGATTTAATCTCGATCCCCTTAAATCTCAACAGAAGAAGTCAATTGGACCATTACAAACTTTATGTAATTTAAAAATAATAAATAAAGTTTTCTAACAACTCATGAAATGATACTTGTGTAAGGACCGAGCTGATGCGATGGCTTAAAAAGGCGGGTAAATTTTTTCTTCTTGATAAAACCATTAAAATTTAAAACATAATTTACATTTTATCAAAATAGTGTGCGCACATTAGTCATTTAAAATACAACATAATAGTTAAAAGACATAATAAGGAATAGACGCAAAACATTTTAAAACAAAGGTTTGAGGAAAACGGGTGAGGTTAGTCTATGACACCTGCTCTAGAGTTCGCTCCCGACATCGACTAGCTCCTTACTACCGGAAAAAAAAATGGAGAATAAGGAATGAGTACAAGACTCAGTAAGTAGTCTACTTGTAGGCTCTTAATCGTGTCCTTGATATGCTAGGATACCACTTTCTTTGTTCTTGTTCTTGTTTTTGTTGTAAGTACTTAGGCCCTCTAATTCTTGTTCTTGACTTGGGGTTCTTATCTTGATCTTTCTTAAGGACCTTGGTCCTTGAATCCTAAAACCTTGGTTTTCTTTTAACGGCCTTAGTACTATGGTTTTTGGTTCTTGGTCCTTTGTTCCTAGTTATTGTCCTTAGAACTAGGATCTTGATCCTTGTTCTATTCCTTGATCTTTCTCTTGTTCTTGGTACTTCCTTGGTTCTTGTTTTGTTCTTGATTCATTCTCAAAGACATTTCCCCTAGGATTTACGGCACTAGACATGCACCTGACAATCCTGTGTCCAAGGCTTCATGTGTTCCAAGCGATACAGCCTTAACCTACGTCCAAGGCTTCATGCGTTCCAAGCGACGTAGTCTTACCAAATCTTAGGGCTTGCCCTTCGATACGGTCTGCTTAATCCTATGCCCAAGGCTTCATGCGTTCCAAGCGGCATAGTCTGAAAACCTACATCCAAGATTTCAGAGGTAAATCTCTACAGAAGGTCGATAGGCTTATCGAGATTTCGTATTTTTCCGAAGAGAATGCTGATGAGGATCCTGAGATTAGGGTTTCTGTGACGGATGAAGGGTTGATTGGAA
The DNA here is from genome assembly GCF_002738365.1 of Cucurbita moschata. Classification (NCBI taxonomy): domain Eukaryota; kingdom Viridiplantae; phylum Streptophyta; class Magnoliopsida; order Cucurbitales; family Cucurbitaceae; genus Cucurbita; species Cucurbita moschata. The sequence continues at coordinate 481,646 of NW_019268595.1, read as the reverse complement.
AGAAAAAGAGAGAGGCTATGTTTGCTAAGGGGAAACCAATTGAGTTGGAGAAGGTGAGGTTGTATGTACAGAGTATGGCGAAGAGTGATTTATTGGTCAAAAGGGTGTTGCTGAAGAGTAACCAATTGGCTCCGCCTGTGGTAGCCATGGAGACTGCTCCTGCGGCGTCATAGCCAGCAGTGGTAGAGGGGAAGAGCAATAGAGGATTCAAAGGTCATTGAAAAGAATGGATCTGGGTTGTTAAACCGAAAGAGCTCTGATACTATGAGAATGTTTGCTTAATCCACAGCACGTAAATGGTGTGAAAGTTATCTATTTATAGTCAAATAAATTACAAGGATAGGGAAAGTTATCTATTTATAGTCAAATAAATTACAAGAATAGGGAAAGAATAATAAATAGAAAGAACAAAATAGAAAGATACCTTTGGTAAGAAAGCAAATAGGATATTTGCCATATAATAAAATATTAAATGTGATATATATGGTAAACTATAATTTAGTACTAAATATCCTTAACAGTATAGATGACTAAGAAATGCTTAAAAAGAATTGAAACTTACTACCTATATCAACCAGATGCACTTTCCTTTTTGTTGGCTTAATCATAAGAACTTCAAGATTAAATGTGCTTTTCTTGGAGCAATTTTATGTCTGAAGACCTCTTGAGAATTTTCGTAGCAAACATGTGAGTGAGGAAAAGACATGTTGGAAGGACTCATGTTTATTTGTGGAGATAGTTTTTACTCTTAGAAGCAAGAAGTAAATAACCTTACAATATTTTTAGGGAAATATTAGGGCCATTAACGGCCAAATCAAGAGTTCGAAAGCTTGCACATGGGTCGATACAAGCAGAAACTTGGAACCCAACAAAATTATCAACATCAAAAGAACTATAAATTCCCATAAGATTCCTCCCACTTTTATTAGGCTTAAATATAGAACATCTTATGTCTATAATGAAACCCTACACCTCTCTGTATAAGTATTACATGTGAAAGCAAGAAAACATAAAAGGAAAAAAAAAATGAAGGTTTTGTGGGACCAAAATGAGTAAGGGAGATTTTACTTCCTTTTTCCCAAGGGTGTATCAATTCAAACTTCCCTGAATGAAGTTTTTTTAAGTAAAATCCATCATTAAATGCTGCTCAAAAGCAGTTTTTAACGTTGCATCGTTCAGAAAGCCAATGCGAGTTCTCTGGCCAAAATACCTCAAACGAAGCATGTCCATTCAAACTGCTAAAATTGCACCAATACAAAGTCGTATGCCAAAAGTTCATTTCGAATCTCTAGTTGAATTGGGCTCGCTTGTCCAAAATGCGTTCATTCAAATCGCCGTCTTTTTGACTTGCAATGAGCATTTAAATAGTAACTTCCATTTGTCTTTTGGTCAATGCCAATTTGATTCCAAAGCAAAGAATAAGATAATACCCAAGTTGTGTAGAGTCTTCATTTTTTTAAAATACTAAAATTTGTTTGGTTGATGTTTAATCATTTGGATTTCGGTTCATTATATAGCAAAATAAAATTAAAAATAAAAAAAAATACTTGTTTTGAACAAGTAGCTAATGAAGTTTTAGAAGCTGGTTTAAGGTTGATATCCACTACAAAAATTAATTCCTATGAATGTTTTGAGGTTGGATATTCATATTTATTGCATAGTTATAAATATCAATTCCTTTTTATTTGCTATTTTTGGTGGAGATGGCAAAACAAAGTTGTGTTAAACACAAAGTAGACGATTGCATTTTCTATGTTTTCTCCTTAATTATCAAATTTTTATTCACTTTAAACCAGAAGAAAAATAGACATTGATGGTGTTAATATAACACATGCGAAAGTAATTTGGATCTTAGGCACTCTAAGTACATCAATTATACAAACATTTTGTAGTTTGAATACTAAAGCATGTTCTAAAGCATTAAAACTCAATGAGTTTGAATACTAACATTTTGTAGTTTAAATTCCTTTTTCTACACGAACCGGTTTCAAACCACCACTAGTGTCTTTCCTACTATTCTCCAGCCTTAAAACGGAATTGTAGAATCCAGTGAGTGACTAAATATGAAAGGAATTTAGTATATGTAAAGAGAGAGTTTTAAGAGAATTCCTCAAAGTTTTTCATGAAGAATTTTCATGTACCTTGATCCCTCTATTTATAGAGTAATATTTGATTGTTCATGCAAATTTGAGATTACCAAACTTTGACACTCAAATTTGTGCGATTATGTGGCAAACATGCAAGTTGATTAAACCATATTGACACTCAATATTCCACTGACTCAATCCACACTCAATATTCCACTAACTCAATCCACAAGTAAACATTTTGACGTTCTTTATTTTAATTCAACAATTAATTTAAATAATTAATTTCAAATCAAAATAATATTAAACGATTAATTAAACAATTTAATTAATATTTAACATTAAATCAAATGCTAATCCCAATCAATTCCCGCAAATATTGATTATGAATCCCTATTCATAATTAAAATATTTAAATCTTATTTAAATATCTCCAATTCGCCCTTTTTGTTTAATTCATAATTAAAACAAAATGTTGTTAAATATATTGTATATATTTAGTGTATATTCCCTAATTTGAATTAAAACACTTTGAGCTCACTCGTCACATTGTTCTAAGGTTTAGTCCGATATGAGCTAGCAGGGGGATCTAATGGACCTACAGATCATGGGCTCCAACGATCCGAGATTAACCGACTAAACTCATTAACCTTGTTAACCAACATTCGTGGACTACTAGGACGCTCCACTATAGCTTAGTAGTTGCACTCCCCTCACTATAGATATATTTATGTTCATTTGATATAACCATGATTAGTAAGTCGATCCTTCAGAGGTTGTTCGTAACTAGAGCTGGGTCAATTTACCATTTTACCCCTAAAGTTACTTCTTGTTCCTTAAGTCCCACTGATCCTCTGATGAACAATTGGTTTGTGGTCAAACAACCAAACCGAATCCCTCTCGGGCCAATGAGAGGGTGGTGCCCCTTGTTCAAGACCTAGGGTCAGTACTTGGGAACAACCTCTCTTCTATCCTTAAAAGCGGGCAGGAGTGAATTTCATCTTACACCCTATGTCCCAAGCTATTCACCTAGTCTTACCCTTGAAATGGGAGGCTTATTGAGTCGGCGAACTCGGGCCACTCTCACCCATGCAAATCTGAGGATAATTCCGAATAAACAGGAGTTCATAGTTAGCTCATGATTAAGATCGAGTTACCTAGGTCATCGAATGAAAGAATCAGTCTCAACAGAAAACAACATTATAAAGTGAGTGGTTTTCTTTATGGTCCGATCTTATATAATACTCGATGTAGAGGACACCCCCACTCATATGTCTCCACATGTACAATTTAGTGATCACATTGTTTATATCATATACAAAAGTGGGCCGCATCCATAGTATCTCAGGATAAGGTACTCAGCCTTATCCCTGTACTATAGATCATTTTGACTATATACTTGACTTGATCCACTCTTATGTCTCTACATATAATTCAAGTAATCATACTATAGCAAGAGTATTCATAGTTTATTGGATTTAGATTAATGATTGTAAAATTCACTTTATTGAATAACGATCTTTACTGAATAAACATCAACAATAACTTTATAGAAAATAGAATACGTTTTTGTTTACAAACTATGAATTTTAGGACATAAAACTCTAGTGGGGTTTTATAATGTTGAGTAGATAGAAAGACATAAATACAACAAACTAGGGCATCACGTACCCATGCATTTTCTCCCACTTGCCCTAGATTACATAACTCGTAGTCCTAAACTCACTAGGTACCCTTCAAACACTTTAGCTGTGAGGGGCTTTGTAAATTGATCAGCAATGTTGTTCTGAAGCTATCTGTGTGATGATCACATCTCCTTGTTGCACAATCTCCCTTATGAGATTATATTTGCGCTCAATATGTTTTCTTTGCTTATGGCTTCTTGGTTCTTTAGAATTTGCAACCGCTCCACTGTTATCATAATAAAGAGTGATAGACATATGCATATTTTGAATGACTTCCAAATCAGTTAAGAACTTCCTAAGCCATACTGATTCTTTCGCTGCTTCACAAGCAACAATATACTCAGCCTCGTGGTGGAATCAACAATCCAACCTTGGTTTATACTTCTCCATATTATTGCTCCTTCGTTCATAGTGAAAATAGATCCCGATGTTGATTTCCTCGAATCTATATCGATCGGAAGATCTGAGTCAGTGTACCCTTAAAGGATCAGATCCTTAGCGCCGTACATTAGAATATAGTCTCTCGTTCTCCTAAGCTATTTGAGGATATTTTTAACGGCAGTCCAATCAATATGTCACGAATTGGAGTGTTATCTGCTGACAATTCCCATAGCATAGCAATGTCTGGTCGAGTACACAACATGGCCATACATCAAACTACCGACTACTGATGCATAGGGAATATGTCTCATATCCTCAACTTCTTGAGGTGTCTTAGGACTTTGTTCCTTCGACAAATGAACTCCATGCATGAAAGGTAATAATCCTTTCTTGGAGTCCTGCATCTTATATCAAACCAACATTTTGTCGATGTGGGATGCCTGAGACAATGTTAGTGTTTTGTTTTTACGATTCCGAACAATTTGGATTCCAAGAACAAACTAAGCCTCTTCCAAATCTTTCATTTGGAATGGTGTTGCTAGTCAATGCTTAAACGTATAACACTAAGAAAACTACTGTAGAGTTGACTATCTTCTTGTAAAGGAGAGAAGGTTTTTTCATAGTCCACCCCCTCTCTTTAGGTATAACCCTTTGCTACAAGGCGCGCTTTAAAGGTCAGTATCTTACTAGCTTGGTCTCGTTTCCTCTTGTATATCCATTTGAAACCAATAGGTTTTACTCCATCTAGTTGATCTACAAGTTCCCAAACTGAATTGAAGTACATTGACTCCATTTCAAGATTCATGACTTTGATCTACTGATCTCTATCTTCTTCATTCATTACCTGTTTATATGTTAATGGATCCTCAACGTCATCATAAGGTATGATGACCTGTGTTTCTGCCAAACCCAAGTAACGATCGGGTTGAGTTATAACACTCGCACTACATCGAGGCATTCTCAACTCTTGAGAAGGATGTGATTGACCAGAAGTACGAGCTCCATTAACAACTCTTGTTGAAGGACCAGCCTAATCAACAACTCCTTTTGTTTGATTAGTTGCTTCTTTAGAAATCTCACTCAATACTAGTTTGCTACGAGGTTGATGATTTCTTACGTGGTCTTCCTCTAAGAATAGCGTTTGTTAATACAAACATTCTATTTTCTTGATGTTCATAAAACAGACCACCTTTCGTCTCTTTGGGGTATCCTACGAATAGGCATAATTTTGAACGACGTTTTAATTTCTTGGGGTTTTGCATCAACACATGTGCTGGGCATCCCCAAATCCTGAAGTGACATAAACTACCTTTATGCCCTCTCCATAACTCATAAGGTGTTTTTGAAACACTCTTAGAAGTAACCATGTTCAAAATGGATGCAGCAGTCTCCACTGTATATCCCCAAAACGAATCAAGTAATCGAGCGAAACTCATCATAGACTGAACCATGTCTAATAGAATTCTATTTCTCCTTTCCGATACACCATTCTGTTGGGGTATACCAGGGGTTGAGTGAGACATTATTCCATGTTCTATCATATAATCCTGGAATCTTAAGTCCATATACACTTTACCTCGATCTGATCGAAGTGTTTTAATAGTTTTTTCCTAATAGATTCCCAACCTCAACCTAATACACTCTAAACTTTTCAAGAGCTTCGGACTTGTAGTGCATTAGGTAAAGATAGTCATACCTTGAATAATCATCAATAAAACTGATGAAATATTCATACCATCCTCGTGCTTTGACATTCATTGGACCACAGAGATCTGTATGCACGAGTTCTAAGGTTTCTTGGGCTCTATAACCTTTTTCGGAAAATGGTCGTTTAGTCATTTTACCCTCAAGACAGGACTCACATGGAGGTAAAGAGTTGTCTTCTAACTCATTTCGAAGTCCCCTTTTAACCAATCTCCCAATCCTATTGAGATTAATGTGGCCTAGTCATAAGTGCCAAAGATAGGTATTAGGAGAAATCTTTTGTCATTTATTTTGAGTTTCAGCTGTTTTAAACATCACGGTATTTAAAATAGCTTTTGTTTAGCTTGGTTTTAACATATATAAGTTGTTTTCTGATTTTGCAGAACAAATATGAATACCTCTTTTGCAAATGAACACTACATTGATTTCAAAAGATACTTTATACAATTTTTCTAATAAACAAGAGACAGATATTAGATTTCTTTTTATTCACGGAACAAAAAGTACATTATCTAATATAATGAATCTATCTCCAAAAAACGACTTTAAATTTCCTACTGGTCTTGCTGAGACAAATTCTCCTGTTCCAACCCTGAGTGTTATGTCGCCTTCCGCAAGCATTCTCCAAGAACTTGTTTCCTGAGAAAAAAAAAACATATTTCTACAACTAGTAAATCATATGTAACACCTAAAATGAAGGAAAGCCACCTATGCAAGACCAAAAGGATCCAAGGAAGGAAATTAAGAGGATTAAGCAAGGAAAGGGTCTTAGCAAGTCATTTCTATACCATAAGAAGTAATCTTAAGGACTCAAGACCTTTGGAGCAGGATTGGGAATGAAAGTGTAAGCAAAAAGGACGAAAATGTCATTTTATCAATTATCAAGGATCTTTTTGGATTTTTAGTTCCTTATCTAGAAGGAATTTCAAGATGTTCAAAAAGGGAAAAATGACCAACTAGAGATGAATTTTTTTTAGGAATATTATGGATTTTTCGAGAAAATAATAATAAAATATTCAAAAAGTGACAAATTACCAAAATACCCTTGAAGTTAAGGATAATTACAAATTTGCCATTCTGCTCAAGAATCAGAACCTTCACAGTGCCTTCTGCATAAAATTCTTCGAATCTCGACCCTCAGCCGTTGGATCGCCTCCAAACTTGGATATATTCTAGAACACTTACGGATCATCACATCCAACGGCTAGGATTCAAAACCAAGGTCGGTGAGGCTCTGATCGGAGTAGATATTTTCGATGAATTTTTAAAAAAATCCAACCAACAATTCATGACCATTCTGGAGCTCTCAATGTCAGTTTAAGTTTTCCCTATAAATTTTGAAGTTGGGGCAATCGTTTGGAACAATAATCGACCAAGGTCGAGCTCCCAGTCGTTGACAATAAGTGTGTAGATTTTGGGTCACCTACTCTCGAGTTTCTTCTAAATTCGAGAGCAATTCTCCATCATACCTCTTCAAACTTGTTCCTATAGCTTCTAAACAAGATTACCCACACTTGCTATGAAGGAATAGAGTCCTGAAAGTTACTGGAAACAATTCCCCCAATCCAATTCGCCATTAAAGAGCTTCAAGGAAAACTCAAAATCCCAATCCGAAGATACACAAGTATTCTGATCAAGGAAGACCCCAATAGGCTTTTGCACCTCCAAGGAATGTTTATGTAGAAGACCACAAAGAGAAATAACCTTAGGAACGTTCCCAATTGAAGAAAATTCGTTTCGGGTTCAATTTGGGGGTAAGTGTCGAATTCCTATCTACGACCTCTTTTCTTTCAACTTAAGGATTCATTTAGCTTCAGAGGAAGAAGATGAGTAACTTTGATGAAGGAATCAAGAGCTGAAACATCGTAGAATAAGATATCTAAGAGATCGAAAATCGGAGGTGTCGGGTAACTTGCAGAACGAGAGTGATTTCTCAAAATTAAGATCGAATTCCTATCTACGACCTCTTTTCTTTCAACTCAAGGGTTCATTTAGCTTCAGAGGAAGAAGATGAGTAACTTTGATGAAGGAATCAAGAGCTGAAACATCGTAGAATAAGATATCTAAGAGATCGAAAATCGGAGGTGTCGGGTAACTTGCAGAACGAGAGTGATTTCTCAAAATTAAGGTCGAATTTCTATCTATGACCTCTTTTCTTTCAACTCAAGGGTTCATGTAGCTTTAGAGGAAGAAGATGAGTAACTTTGACGAAGGAATTAAGAGCTGAAATGTCGTAGAATAAGATATCTAAGAGATCAAAAATCGGAGGTGTCGGGTAACTTGCAGACCAAGAGTGATTTCTCAAAATTAAGGTCCCACACTCAAATTCGTTCCTCCAAACCAAGTTTGAGGTTTCTCAAAATTAAGGTCGATTATGGTCGACATGAAGATAAGTTTGAGGTTTCAAGTTGATTGGAGCAAGTTTAGAACCTAAACGTAGTTAGGACCCAAGAACCACCGAAAGGAAACACCACAAGACTCTAGACTCTTCTAGAACCCTCTAAAGAAATCTCTAGGAATCTATGACCTTCTAGAACAACTCACACTAAGATGGGTTCATATGGTTACAAATACAAGTTACAACTTATACCTCAAGGAATTAAGGACCTTAGAAACTTACAAAATTAGGAACCAAGAACAACAACACACAAGCTTTACAACTACATAAGTAATAAGAATGCTAGGTACCACTCAAGGACGAAAGACCAAGGTCCCCAAAGTCAGAAACTCAAGAATGCTAGGTAATACTCTAGTCATGTCCAAAGTGACCCATGACCTCCCACCAAGCGGTGCCCAAGAATTCCTCTTCTAGGTGGGATGCCCTACACCACATTTCCTTTGCAGGATGTCATGTCTTAAGTTTCCCTCACCTAGAAGAGATGCCCTTCAGACTTGCAGGATGCCATGCTCAAGAACCTCATGAGACCTCCCACGGTACAGCATGCTCATGACATAGACTACGCTGCTTGGATAGCATGAAGCCTTGAGCGTAGGTAAGCAGAATGTATTATAGGGGAAGCCCTTGATTCCGTATCAAGACTACATCGCTTGGAACGCAAGAAGCCTTGGATGTAGGTTTTCATACTACGCCGCTTGGAATGCATGAAGCCTTGAGCATAGGTTAAGCAGACTGTATTATAGGGACAACCCTTGATGCAGTATTAAACCTACATCGTTTGGAACGTAAGAAGCCTTGGATGTAGGTTTCCAAACTATGCCGCTTGAAATGCTTGAAGCCTTGGGCATAGGTTAAGCAGACCGTATCAAAGGGCAAGCCATAAGATGAAGTAAGACTACGTCGCTTTTTTACGCATGAAGCCTTAGACATAGGTTAAGGCTGTGTTGCTTGGAACACATGAAGCCTTGGATACAGGATTGTCAGGTGCATGTCTAGTGCCGTAAATCCTAGGGGGAGTGTCTTGGAGAACGAACCAAGAATAGAACAAGAACCTAGAAAGTACCACGGAAAAGAGAAAGATCACAGACTAAAACATATCAAGATCCTAGTTCTAAGGACAAGAATCAAGAACCAAGAACATGGTACTAAAGCTCTTAAAGGATAACCAAGGTTTTAGAATTCAAGGACCAAGGTCCTCAAGAAAGATCAAGATAAGAACCCCGAGTCAAAAACAAGAATTAGAGGGCCTAAGTACTTACAACAAGAACAAGAACAAGATAAGAACAAAGAATATGGTACCTTAGCATGTTAAGGACACGATTAAGAGCCTACAAGTAGGCTACTTACTGAGTCTTGTACTCATTCCTTATTCTCCATTTTTTTTCAGGTGATAAGGAGCTAGTCGAGATCGGGAGCGAACTCTGGAGCAGGTGCCATAGACAAACCTCACCCGTCGTCTTCAAGCGTTTTGTTTTAAAATGTTTTGAGTCTATTCCTTATTTTATGTTTTAACCATTACGTCATATTTTAAATTAGTAATGTGCGCGCACTTTTTTGGTATAATGTAAATTATGTTTTAAATTTTAATGGTTTTATTTAGCGAGAAAAATTTACCTGCCTTTTTTAGTCATTGAGTCAACTCGGTCTTTACAGCTCCAGGGCCATAATTTCTTCCTCCATTGCTTTTTGTCAAACCGAGTTTTGTGATGCCTCTTCATATGTCTCTGATTCGTAAACTCTATCTTCTACAATAGCTGCGTTTATATACTTAGGATTTGGCCTTCGGATTCTATTTGATTGCATAAGTTGTTGATGTCTCGTTTGATTTTTATCAGATTCGCTTGATTTAGTCACCTCTTGCTTGTCAATATCAATGTCACTTGGATCTTCAGGCACATCAACATTTGATTGAATTTGCGTAGCTTGCTTCCCCATCATCTGTTGTAAAATTTCTTCGATGTTTGAATCTGGTAAGACTTTCTTCTCCGAGGACCACCATGAAGATGCTTCATCGAAAACTACATCTCTTGATGTATAATATTTTCCACTTGTTGGATCACAACACTTCCATCCTTTCCTTTGATTGTCGTTTCCAACAAATATACATTTGACTGCTTTCTCGTCAAACTTGCTACATAGATGGTCAAGCTCAAATACATAGTAAACACAATCAAATACTTGGAATTAACTAACTGTAGGTTTCATGTCCCATACTATCTCAAATTGTCAGACGAATCCTAGCTTTGGTTGGGGAAGCTTGTTGATCACATGGGCAACAGTTCCCATATCTTCAGCCCAAAAGCTTCCTGGAACATTCTTTGCGTATAATATGCTTCGACAGATTTCTGCAAGGTGTCAATTCTTTCTTTCTGCTACACAATTTTGTTGTGGCGTGTTAGCACATGTAAACTGGCGTCGTGTCCCACACTCATGTAAATATTGATTGAACTCATCTGACGTGTATTCTCTGCAATTGTCTAAACGTAGACAACGAATCTTCACTCATTCTTCTCCTTTGATCATCATCTTGAATTCTTGAAACTTTGAGAAAGTGTTAAACTTTTCTTCCATAAAGAAAGTCCACACATATCTTGAGTAGTTGTCAATAAACGTCACCATATACCGCATTCCGCTAATCGATGCTTGTTTGATTGGACCAAACAAATCAGAATAAATTGACTCTAATTGTTTCTTTGCTTTGAAACTTGACTCTTTGTATGGTTATTGATGAGTTTTACCATATTAACATCCAGCGTAAACAACGTCTGTTTTGACTTCAAGTTGAGGTAGACGTTTGAGCATGGATTTCTCCATAATCAGCTTCAATTTATGGTAGCTAACATGTCCCAATCTTGCATGCCATAAATCTGTCGTCTCATTCTTTCGGGTCTTGTGAACATAGGCAGACTCTATAGATAGGAAGTAAACAGACTCCACTCTTCGCTCTTCTATTGTCAGCTTTCCTATTATCTTAACATCTTGATGGACTCTTACATCTTCTTGCTCAAACAAGACGTAGTTTCCTGATATTGTTAGTTGTCGCACTTACAACAAGTTCTTCTTTATACCCGGTATATGATAAACATTATGTAGTGACACTGTATCAGATTTATTGCCAGGCATGATTGTCCTATTGCCGATTTGAGCAATTGACAACCGTGGGTTATTTGTTGTGCGTACCATATGGCTTCTTTTATACTCTTTCTTGTATTGCAATTTACTCTGATCGCCAGTCATATGGTTTGAGCATCCTAAATCAACGATCCAGTCATTCTCATAATCGATATGGTCTCCCATCATCACCATGAAAGCTAGTTCGTCTTCTTCTATGACATATAGTACCTCTGTATCCCATTCCTCCTCCATCTCCATGTTGGAGGATGCCACATTGTTTTCGATCGATTTTTTCTTGGACCAACAGTCTTTAGACATGTGGCCCTTCTTCCTGTGATTATAGCAATTACCTTCAAATCGCTTCCTTGAGAACTCCTGTTGTCATTCTTCTCACCTCTCTTAGGTTGTGCAGTTCTTTGACGACTTCTTCTTTTGTCACCATTTTTGTATCCACGTTTGGTAGATGATTTATTATTTTCTCGACTTTCACTTGTGTAGAGTGTTTTTTCTTCACCCTTTAATGTGATGCCTCCCATTTGTTTAGCCACGGTTTCATGGCTGGCTAAAAAATTTTCAAACTCTACAAGTGATGAGTGAGTGGACCATCCTTGCACAGCAATAATGAAGCTTCTATATTCTTATCCCAACCCGTGAATAATGATTCTCTTCATTTGATCTTCACCAATTACAGACTTCGGTTCTAGTTTAGTAATCTCTCGTCAAATCGTCTTGACTTTGTGGAAGTACTGAGCAATCGTCATGTCACGTTGTGAAATTGACAATAGCTAGTTCTTTAGAAGTTGTAGCCTCGTATTATTCTTCTTGGAGAACAACATCACGAACGTGTCCCATGCTTCTTTCGGTGTCTTGTCATCCCAAATATGTTCTAACATCTCTTCTTCGATTGTGGTCTTCAAGGCAAACATTGCTTTGCCTGCTTTGATTCTCCATTTGCGCAAGGCGTCATTTAGAATCCTGTATTGATGACATAGTTTCACTCCCGCCAATGATCTCCCAAAGATCCTGTCCTTGTAAATAGGACATCATGTATGTTCCCCATGTATTGTAGTAGTTGTTGTTGAGTTTCTTGATTCCTCCTACGATTTGGAAGTCACCCATCGTGTTGACAATACCTCAATAATACCAAACAAGCCTTTTTGACACAAGATTTGCAGAGTCACTGACTACTCATGACATAAAGAAACTCACTCACTAATAATTTCAAGAAATCGTTTCAGATGTAGAAGATTAGGCAGGGCTGCAGCCACAGAGCATACTAAGAATTCCAAGAGATCAGACAACCTATACTAACCTCGCTCTGATACCAGATTGTTGAACACAACTCTCTGTGGGAAACACTCGCACTCTTTATTAAGACCAATCGAGAAGAAAATACAAGACACTTTATAGAATACTACTACTTTATATTGCTTGTAATTTCTTGGGATGTAGGGTCGACTACGCAATCTAAACCTAACAAATGTAAATCTTTTTCCTAAAATATCGAGATCTCTTTTCTAAAATATCTACTATCTTTCCTAAAATATCTAGTATCTCTCATAAAATCTCTACTAAAATAAATATACAATGGGGTCGTACACTTATTGGGCTTGACTCTATTGGGCTAGTGAGGATATTTTAACACCGCACACCATTTACCTATAATCAATGTCAAATACATGTTGATCAATGCGAAGAAGACAAGTTGATGCAACTACTCATGGGGCTCAATGAGTCTTACAAAACGATGAGATCTAACATATTGATTTTGACTCCATTACCTAATGTGAGGGAAGCCTATTCATTACTTGTACAAGAAGAGATGTAGTGTCAGGTAACTTCTGAACCTACTGAGAATTTCTCGATTGCATCAGCAGTGCAGAAGAAAACAACATATTCAAAATTTACCAAGGACAAATCATGTGAACACTGTAATAAAAGTGGTCATACAATTGATGAGTGTTGAATCCTTAAGCATCACTATAAATTTTGTGATAGAAGGGGACATACAAAAGTTTAATGTCGATAGAAAAATAATTATGGAAGGGCAGTACAAGTCAATCAACGCAACAATCATGGATATCGTTCATTTGCAAATTTGGTCGATATTTCTCTAGTTGAATACAGAAGAACAGTCACCTAATTACATTCTAAATTTTTTTTCTGAGCAATTACAACAGTTAGCACAAGCCTTATCTGCACTCAGTCATCGTCCTTGTGGTAATTCTGACAATATCATCAAGGTTGCTGGTTTGTTTCTAATATCTGCATTATCTATTAACTCTAAAAGTTCTAATCCATGGATTCTCAATAGTGGAGCTATGGATCATATAGTATCCAAAGCTTCTATTATGATTGAACCAAAGACTTCCACCATATATATAATAAATTTTCCTAATGGAAGGACATCACATGTGTCACATACTGGCAATGTTTCCTTTAATTCTGACCTTAAATTAAACATCGTTTTATGTGTGCCTTCATTCAATTTCAACATAATGTCGATCAGCAAACTTACCAATGACTTGAAATGTTATGTCACCTTCTATTCTGATTCTTGTGTTGTGCAGGACTTGGCGAGGGGAGGATGATTGGCTCAGGTAAACAATTCAGAGGTCTCTATCATATTTCACCATCTCCAATCAAATCTTCAGCTCACCAAGTATCTCAGTCATCTAATTTGTGGCATTTACGCCCGGGTCATCCTTCTTTTTCTCATTTTAAATTTCTAGCTCAGTAGTTGCATCTTAATATTGATATTTTTTCTCATAACTGTAGTATTTTCCCATTACGCCCGGGTCAACTCTGCATTTTTTTCTCACTATTGTTGATGATTTACTCAATGTACTTGGGATTTTCTTATGCAACATAAATCAGAAGTATATCATTTGTTAATGAACTTTTTTAAATTCGTTCAAACTCAATTTCATATTACTTTCAAGATAGTTAGATCACGCAATGGGACTGAGTTCCTATCTTTGCAACCATTTTTTACTTCATGTGGCGATGAATTTCAGCGACTTTGATGAAGGAATCAAGAGCTGAAACGTCGTAGAACAAGATATCTAAGAGATTAAAAATCGGAGTTGTCGGGTAACTTGCAGAACGAGAGTGATTTCTCAAAATTAAGGTCCCACACTCAAATTCGTTCCTCCAAACCAATTCCTTTAGCTTCATGAAACGATAAGGAAGAGAATTTGTGAAGAGATCGAGCCTTGAAAATTCCTAGAATCGGCTACCCAATAAGAAATCCTCTGTTTTTACTCCGGTAAGAAATCATATTTTGGACGAACTATGGAAGCAAATATCTTAGGCTACAATACATGAAAAGGTATGAAATCAATCCCTAACTCTTCCTTGTAACACCCTCTTTAAGTTTCATGAAGGAATTGAGGGGAGAAATGGCTATCGAAGCTGGGGAGGGCGAGTTTCAGACTACGACGTTATATATTGGCCCCATCTTCATCCTGTCTTGAGGAAGAAGACAATGACGTGGCCGGTTTAGTTGAACCGGCCATGTCAACCCAAAACTTGACCTTCCCTCGAGTTTTCTCAATTTTAAGCCCTTTCCAGACCGGTTCTCATGAAAAACTTTATGGTTCTAGAGAGTAGACACAATAAGGAGTATGTGGAAAGACATTTGAGGTAATTCGGATACTGGAAGCTCAAGAATGGAGGTCACGAACATCGACAACGAGGTAACAAAGGTTACAAGTTGTATGACATGCAATCTAAAAAATTCTTTATCAGTCATGATGTTAAATTTTGTGAAGATGATTTTCTTTTTTCATCAGATTCACAAATTATGACATTGGCTCCTTCAACTCCCATTTTACCACTTCATGATTCATCCTACTCAAACATCCATTCTAGTCCTCCCCCACCTTCTATTCCTTCACCTACTGCTTCGTGGTCTCCTCTGCCTTCTGTTCCTTCTCCAGATTCACCCACTAGTTCTAACCTTATCCCACCTGATACATCAATTCCACTCCGACGTTCTACTCGTACAAAATAGCCTCCGCTTGTCATAATGATTATGAGATGACTTTTGGAGCCAATCATTTAACCTCTAGCTCAAATCCCAACATTGACACCAGGTATACCCTTCATCATTACCTTTCATTCTCTCATTTTCCTCCTACTCAACGTGCTTTTCTAGCTCTTATTACAGTCCAGACAAAACCTAAAACCTATGATTAGGCAATTGGTGACCCATTACGGCAGCAGGCTATGAATGATGAAATTGCAACTTTGGAACGTAATCATACGTGGTCTCTCGTTCCTCTACCACCTAGCCATAAAGTTATTGGCTGTCTTGGGTGTACAAGATTAAACACAACTCTAATGGTTTTGTTGAATGTTATAAATCTCGACTGGTAGCAAAGGGATACACTCAGGTTGAAGGTGTTGATTACAAAGAGACATCTTCGCCTACAGCGAAACTTACAACACTTTGTCTGCTTACTCACTATTGTCGCTGCTCGAAAATGGTTCACTCATCAGTTGGATGTTCAAAATGTCTTTCTCCATGATAATCTAAATGGTTCTGTTGAATGTTATAAGTCTATATGTCGGCTCCATAAATCTCGTTATAGTTTAAAACAGGCTTCTCGCAGTTGGTTCTCCATATTCTCTACCACTATACAAAATGCAGGCTACACTCAGTTCAAAGCAGATTACTCTTTATTTACTAATAATAAAGGTACTTCTTTCACTGCAGCTCTTATCTATGTTGATGATATTCTGTTAACAGGCACTGATCTAAAAAAAATTCAACATCTCAAGACTAGTTTACTCGAGAAATTCCTTATCAAAGATTTAGGGAATTTGAAATATTTCCTAGGCATTGAATTTTTTAGGTCTAGAAAAGAAATTTTTATGTCTCAAAGAAAGTATGCTCTGGAAATTCTTCAAGACACAGGTCTTACAGGAGCACGTCCAGAAAAATTTTCTATGGAGCAAAATTTGAAACTTTCTTTAACAGAAGGAGAGAAGTTGATGATCCAAGTAAATACAGACAATTGATTGACAGATTAATATATTTATCGATTACTAGGCCTGACATAGTGTATTCAGTTCGTATGCTTAGTCAATTTATGCTCTTCGAGTTCTGAGATACATCAAAGATACAACTGGTCAAGGACTTGTACTACCATCTGAAAACAACTTAAGATTACGAGCATATTGCGACTCAGACTGGGGAGGTTGTCGAACTTCCAAACGGTCAATTTCTAGGTTCTGCATTTTCCTAGGAAATTCAATTATTCTTTGGAAGTCTAAAAAACAAACCAATGTATCCAGATCATCAGCAGAAGCCGAGTATCGAGCTATGGTAAATACTTGTTTAGAGTTAACTTGGTTAAGATACATTCTTCAAGACATGAAAGTTCCACTGTTCGAACCAACATTATTGTATTGTGATAATCAAGCAGCATTACACATAACAACCAATTAAGTTTTTTACGAACATACGAAACACATTGAAATAGATTGTCCTATAGTTCGAGAAAAATTACAAGATGGAATCATCAAATCATGTTATATTTTGACTAAAATGCAATTGGTAGATATTTTTACTAAAACTTTGGGAAGACATCAATTTGGTTTTTTGAAATTCAAGTTGGGTGTGATTGACATACACTTTCCAATAGGTGTCCGGCTTAATTCTTCCACAATCCCTTAAATTTTACTTAACTTAGGGTTCATATAGATTTTTAACGATTCCTACAAGTAAAACATGAGAAAAGTCTAGATTTGTTTGAAAAATTTCTATACTTTCCTCATCGTGAATCTCCCACTTCGCTCAATCTCAAGTCACGGTTTCATAATTCTATGTCATATTTTGGATACCTCATATCACAATCCATGTCGTACATTGTGACACCTGTAAATCACCTCAAAACTTTCACATCTACGGTTGTCCTCAAACTTTCCTTTCAATCTCACAATGATAGTTAATAGGACGTTAGGATTATTTTCACAAAGATAAGAAACATTAAATAAATTGTATGTCACTCGGCATTGTATTATTAGACATATTATATTCCATGAAATATTAAATCTAAATGGAAAGATTAAGAATTTGTTAAATACTTAATAAAAGTTAGGAGTTAGAATAACGGAAGGAATTCGGTGAATATCTTTAATAAGGTGAAGCACCTTGGCATAAGTGAGAACGAATTCGAGGAGCAAAAGCAAGTTAATTTGGAGTTAGATAGAACTTAGGCTAAGGCCATCCAAGTAAGTTGTCTTACTATTGGCATGGTTATATTTGATGTTGACACGTGTCTCGTAGTTCTGCACGTGTCATATATATCAATATGACTGAATTGTGTATGGATAAATATGCTTATATAATGATATGTACATGTTATAATATGTGAATTGTACAATAATACTTAGAATAAGATATGTTCAATGATATGTTTGAGATAGGATACGAGAAGGATGCACTAAACGTAATGTAACGATAGGAGTAAGATATGTTCATGGAACGTTAAGGTTAGGGTATGTATCGAAGTGCTATGGATATGAGAGAATTACAAATACGATATGGTCACGGTCGATTGATAAAAGAATAAGATCAGGTTATGTGTAGAAAGGGATACAATTATGATAGATTGATAGAAGATAGCGTTCGATATGACTAAGGTACGTTCATAGAATGATATGACTGTGACATGTATAAGAACGTTAAGGCTATGATAAGTTAGGAAACGATATGACCACTAAAAGTTTACGATATGATATGGTTATGATACGACATGTGAATGACGGATATATGTATATGTTGTCATATGATATGAAAATGACATGATATATGCCATGGTATGAGATATGTGATAAATTGACATGTTTACGATATGATATATTGTGATGCAATATGTTATGATACGATATGTATATGATGAAATGTTATGTTAAAAGCATGGAACGTTATGTTATGTCTCCTAAATTGTGTGTATACAGCATGATACGAATGTCATGAAATCACGATAAATGGCATGAAATATAACCCGGTTAGAATTATGTATGATATGAGAAATGAAAAATGAGAAATGATATGATATGAATGAAAAACTGAGGCGAGGTTATATTTAATAATGTTGAAAACGAAAAAATATTGGGACCTCTTACATTATGTGTACTATGCATATGGGGATACCCCTATTCCATCACGATGGTACGACGCGTACACCACAAGGCAGGTGAAGTATCATCATGTTTTACATAATGCTGCCGTGACGGTTACTAATTCTAATAGGCGTTCGGCTTAATTCTTCCACAGTCCCATAAATTTTACTTAACTTAGGGTTCGTATAGATTTTTAACGATTCCTACCAGTAAAACTTGCGAAAAGTCTAGATTTGTTTGAAAAATTTCTATACTTTCCTCATCGTGAATCTCCAACTTCGCTCAATCTCAAGTCACGGTTTCATAATTGTATGTCATATTTTGGATACCTCATATCACAATCCATGTCGTACATTGTGACACCTTTAAATCACCTCAAAACTTTCACATCTACTGTTGTCGTGAAACGTTCCTTTAAGTCTCACAATGATAGTTAATAGGATGTTGGTCATAGTCAATAGAGGGGCATTTTTCCCTCATACTATTTTTGGGGGTCCGTGGAGGCCCTCGACTAAAAGCCCACAAAAAAATAAAAAAGAAAATGAGAGAAAAGAAAAGAAGAAAAAGGGAAACCTTGTGCTCATGTCCCTTTTGCACATATCCATAAGCTTGCGCCACAAAAACCATTTCATTCAAATCACAATGTAGAAATACAGATTTCTCATCCAGCTCATAGATGGACCAGTTTCTTTGAGCTGCAAGTGCTACCACCAAACGAATTGTCTCCATGCTCGCAACAAGTGTAAATACTTTAGTATAGTCTACTGTTTACTGTCGAGTATACCCCTTTGCTACAAGTCTAGCCTTATATTTGTCGACTTCCCCATTTTCATTGAATTTTGTCTTATAAATTCATTTTACTCCAACCTTCTTTCACCCATTAGGTAACTCCATCAATTCCCATGGGTCATTCCTGTTTATTGCTTCAATTTCCAGATCCATGGCTTGCCTCCATTTCTCACTCTTCAATGCGTCTTCAAAGTTTACAAAGTTTACGAGGTAAACGTGGCCCAATGAGCTTCATTATCTTTTTCAATAAGATCTCCTGTTGCATAGTCTCTCATCTAGACTAGTGGTCTCCTATTCCTCCCTTTATTTGAGCTAGGAGAGCTTGCTTCAATAAAAAATGTTGCTATTTTATCCGACCTTTGGTTATACAGTTGTTGAATCTTGTTGTATAATTTTATATTATCCCTATGGTTT
Source organism: Cucurbita moschata (assembly GCF_002738365.1). NCBI lineage: Eukaryota > Viridiplantae > Streptophyta > Magnoliopsida > Cucurbitales > Cucurbitaceae > Cucurbita > Cucurbita moschata. The sequence continues at coordinate 461,940 of NW_019268595.1, read as the reverse complement.
CCGAGCTGAAAAATGATAATCACCTTCTATTTCATAAAAGATAAGTTGTTATTTGTTGTTTTCGAGCCCACTTCTAAAAGATATTGTTTGTAAGCTTCACAGGATGCTCAAGCCCATTTCTAGCAGATATTGTCTATTATGTATCGTCGTCAGCATAATATTATGACCGTTAGCCTAACAGTAAGCCCTCTTCTAGCACATATTACGCGTTACGTATCACCTTCAGCCTCATGGGTAAGCTCAAGCCCACTTCTAGTAGATAGTGCTTGTTACATATCATCGTAAGCCTAACGGTAAGCTCAAACTCATGTTATGTATCGTTGTAAGCCTCATGGTAAGCCAACTTCTACTAGATACTGTCCATTACATATCCTTGTCAATGGTAAATTCAAGCCCACTTTTAGTGGATATTGCTCATTACGTATCCTCGTTAGCCTGACGGTAAACTTAAGCCATTTGTAACAGATATTACTTGTTACGTATCTCTATAACGGTAAACTCAAGCCCACTTTAGCGAATATTACTCATTACGTATTGCCATTAGCTTGACGGTAAACTTAAACCCATTTCTAACAGATATTACCTGTTACGTATCTCCGTAAGCCCAACGGTAAACTCAAGCTCACTTTTACCAGATATTGCTAGTTACGTATCGCCGTCAGCCTAATGTTAAGCTTAAGTCACTTCTAGCAGATATTGCCTGTGAGTCTAACTGTCAACTCAAGCCCACTTCTAACAAATATTCTTTGTTATGTATAGCCATCAATGTCACGATAAGCTCACTCCTAGCAGATATTGCCAATATCATCGGCAGCCTCACAATAAGCCCACTCGTAGTAGATATTGTTCATTTTCATCCATAAATGTGAGATTGAGCCAACCACTTCCAGATATTGTGGAACCTCACAATAAAAAATAACTTGTCGAGAATGGGAATCAGATTTAAACCCATGCCCTTCCAAACCCATACATGAGACTAGTGCCTTAAACCAACTCGACCATCTTGAGTGTTCGTTTAATATTTTTTTGTAACAGTTCAAACCCATCGCTAGCAGATTTTAAAACATGTCTTGGTCATATTTGAGAGCTAAGAAGGTTTATTGGATTCATAAGCCAAGTCTAATGTTACTCTATTATGAGAGCTAAGACTTAACTCTAGCTTTTGGCTCTACGTTACTCTATTCTGACTCCTTGAGTCTTTCTTTAGTATGGGAGCACTAGGTTCTAGACCATTTGATCATCGCTCACGATTCGAAGGTACTCTGTCTATTTGAGGCATCTTGACCTAGGTCATCGTCTAACAAACCTGATTCTAACAGGGAGAACAATTGTCAAACACCTGGAACAACAGTAAAAAACCTGGAGAACAAATTGAGTTGCATCGAGTACATAACTCGTTTTTAACCCTCCCCATATTTCCTCCTAACAACAACAACCCAATACAAAATAGTTGGATTTTTTATTCAATGGAGATCGAATTTAGAACATGTCATTGTGAACGAGCAAGATATTTTAGGAATTTAGGCATTTCTACGGTAAACGTAACATCAAAATTGTTGATGTAATTATTGCAATCATGTTTGTTCTTCAATTTTTTTGAATTAGAAAATAGTATTAATCATAGAAAAGTTTGATATAAAATTAGCATCATAATTCAAGAATGTACGGGATTACAATCAATTTAAGTTGACAAAATTGGATGAAGATATAATAAAACAAAATCGATAAACGAACGCAAACCAGGATAGGAATTAACAAACTGCCTTGAAAAGAAACTAAACCCAACCTAGAATCAATTGACACCATCCCCTTTTCTGTCACAGCCCAATGCAATTCACCAAAAGTCCAAACGCTCATGACCCAATATCCATAAGTAGCCCAAAACCAATACATTTCGAATCAATCCAAAAATGCGTATCGACTCCATCGATCTGACACCGAGCAATCGCTCTCGGACGACTCTCTAGTATCTTCTCTGATGACTCTCATTTTACCCCATTTTTCCTATTTTGGACCCCTATCCTACCTTTTTTTCACCCTTCTGAACTTGATTTTGACATCGTGAAAAGCTTTTGGAATGAGTACGATTAGACGATAAACATTTTGAAAACTTAAATTGTTATAAACTAAGTTAGGGACTTAAATGAGGATATTAGGTGGATAGGATAAATTAATGAGTTCTAATATGATGTCATGGACTCACATAGGTTAACTTGAATTTCAAGAGATTAGTTTGGACTAGCTTCAAGAATTAAATAGTGACTTCAACTTAAGCTACCTAGGTTAGTCACTTCACAATCGGTTTGGTTAGATGAATTATTTGAAGTATGAACCATGCTTGTCTTGTGGCCCTTGCACGTGCGATATCTTGTCATTGATATGTTTTCTTGTTACGTTAGGATGTAGTGCTTCCCCTCATGGTTTTTAAAATACGTCTACTAGGAAGACATTTTCACACCCTTATAAAGAATGTTTCATTCTTCTTCCCAACTGATGTGGGATCTCACGTCCCCGAAGCTTAAATTCATGGCATAAGCTTATTATGCAAGGCATAACTCCATTATTTAGATGACATAGCATTTCTATAAGAGAGAAAATTAGTTGAAACAGTTGAGAAAGTAGGGAGAAAAGTTGTTATACATGATAATGAAAGGAAGCAAGTTGGGACCGTGCATAATTGTGTGTTCATGCACTGGGGATACTCCTTTTATGATGGTATAGACACGATACTATGAGACAAGAAAACAATCATTCTATTTATTATAATTCTACGATGGTCGCTATTCCTAATGAGTTTTTGACATCAAGAATTCTTAGAGAATTTTCAACCGACAAGAAAGGGGCCCAAGAAGTGTGTGAACCGACTAGTGGGTCCATACTGACATGTGTGGACTATGTGTAGAACATTAAATGCAGATCCAATTAACCAACTTAAGATAGTTGCTTAAGGAATATAGGCTGCTATGATATATCACACTTATGATTGCATGTGCTTGCATCTAACCCCAATAGCGGAGCCAGTTACGGAATATATCTTAAAATATTCAAGCCATATGCTACTCTTATTTTCACAGGTAACCGATGACGGTGGCATCGAAACCAAGGAGGCCATGGCACATGCATAGGGTAGTTTGCATAATTTTAATTTCGTAAACTACAGGTTAATATAGGTTTGTATACATTTAATTTAGCAACATATAGTCTGGATTATTGAATTGATAAGTTTTATTAAATACAATGAAATAACATAAAAACATCTTATAAGAAAAATAATTATAGTATAAATGTTTAATTAAAAGTTTAATACTTTAATTTCAAAAGCCAATTTAATGTTTAATCGTTTATTACAATCTCATAGTCTGGATTATTATTATTAATTTTTTCTTTTTTGGGATTAAAAAACATGCAAAGTTCAATGTTTAAATCTTAATCCATTAATTCTTAATTGAATTTGTGCTCACGTGACATAAACTTCTAATATAGGGGAGCATATCCTTCCTTCCCACAAAAATATTTTGATGACCTTAGATTTCTACTTTCCTAAAGTTGCTGTCGTTATGATGACTTAATCATTTTTTTTTTTTTTTTGTAGAAATAAGCGTTTAAACTTCATTATAAAACATAGACATCGTCTGAAAACATTGCCACCTACTTACGTGTTCAAAAACATCTTTAAAACAACACAATGAAATACTAAATGAATTAATTAAGCATTAAAATTAAAAACACCCTATTCTAATATAACTCTAAGAAAATAAATACAACTACCCCTACCCCGTATGCATGTGCCATGGTCTCAAATTATGACATGGTCGTTAGTCGTGCAGGAATGTCTTGCCTTTACTTGAAATAGAAGTAGCATATGATTAGAGTATTTTAAGAAATATTCATTAAGTGACTCCAATATTGAGGTTGGATGCAAACACATACAGTGGGACCTATCATATAAGTTTATATTTTTTAGGCGACTGAACTAAATAGGTTAATTGGACGTGTATTTAATATTCTACACACGTGCGAGTATGAACCCACTAGTCGAGTCACACTCCTTTTGGGCCCCTTTTATGGTTAGACGAGCATTCCAAGGAGCTGTTGATGCATTATGTCGACACATTTTTTCGTATATCATTCATATCATGCATCATGTCATAACATTCACATATCATCTCATAGTCACGTTGTATCATACACATATCATGGACTTATCATCTTGTAAACATATCATAGTCATATTCTTTGTAAACATGTCACAGTCACAGTCATATCGTTTTATAACATAACCCAGTCATATTCTTTCGCAAACATATCATGGTCATCTCATTTCATAAACGTATCATAGTCGTATCATTTATAAAAATATACTTGTCATATCATTTCATAAACATATCATAGTCATCTCGTTTTGTAAACATATCTTAGTCATATCATTTCATACATATATCCTAGTCATATTGTTTCATAAACATATCCTAGTTGTATCATTTCATAAAGATATCTTAGTCAAATCATTTCATGGACACTCCACAATCACATCGTTCCATAAACATTTCACACATATCCAGCATATAACACGTGCAGAATCACGAGGAACGTGTCATCATACAAACATCAACTTTTAACCGAACAGATAGTAAAGTATGACGTTAACCTTAATATGATGATTTTTTTTCATATGAAGCATGTTGTGTGATGATGACTGCCATGTTGTATCGTATTGAGAGATCGACCTAAGAAATAACCCTAAGAGCATGCTTAACGATATTAACATAAATATAAATATCTAATGAGCATGCATTACTAAATGTAATATAGTGATAAATCTAGGGTTGTGTAAGAAAAATGTCTAAGATATGAACTAAAGGGACCTCATGCATATTGTTTGTACATAAGCATCGGGATACTTCCCCTTTATGATGATGAGTGTGGATGAACATAGTATGATGATGACGGTAATCATGTTGAGCATGATACCAGAGGTTCGTTGACCTCAACACGTCACTACAGACAACTAGCTCAACGATGATGGATCAGGGGGGTGCGAACCGCCTAGAGATTCACACTTGCACGTGTGGGTTATGTGTAGGGATGTACTACACATCCATAGTTAGTCCGGACTAAAGACCACCCGTATTATGAGATAGAGATAGGTCCCTACCTCATATTTGCATGTGTTTGTATTTAGCATGACCCCTATAGTTGGGTCACATACTGAGTATTCTTCAAAATACTCAGGCCGGGTGCCACGACATTTTTCATGTAAAGGCAAGGAGCCCATGTACGGATGACGGTGGCATCGCGAGCAGAGGCCATGACACGTGCATAAGATATGAACATATTTAATTTTCTAGTCTTAGGTTACAATTGTTGTCTTGCATTTCATATGTTTTAAATTATTTTGTATTTGTTTTATTTTCATTTTTCAGTATTATGTGTTGAACACGTAAGACCATGATAGTGTTTTCCAAGATGTAATTGTTTTAAATTCTCGAAATTGTGCTATAAATGATGTTCTTTTAAGGATTGTATTTCGCATCTGTGTTGAGCATAAAACATTAGTAGCGACTCTAAGTAAGTAGAAATTTATGGTCATACATCATTTTTCATTAATAACTCACATTTCTAGCCTAAACAAACTTGACCTTGGAAATAAGATGCTATACTGACCTTATTTGCATTTATTAAGGTCAAATTAAGTTCTAGGAGGGTAAAAAATTTGTAGAAATCAGTATCAAAATATCT
>NW_019268595.1:403701-451201 GCF_002738365.1 Cucurbita moschata | reverse complement strand
TGGTTGCTATTCTTAGGCCATATTAATGTATCAATACGGTTATGTGTGAAGGTTGGGTAACCAAAGGTAGAGACGACTTAGATCCGGTGGAAAATTACTACAGAAAAGCCATTGGAATGGCTGTGGGAAGAGAGAGAAAGGAATTTGGAAGATTGCGAAGAGTTGGGTGAAGAAGAAAGAATCCATCAGATCGGGATCCAAGTTGAACATACCTACACCAACCTACTACTCAAACCCATTTGCAACCCAAATACCAATAGCAACTTCAGCCTATGGCCCAGACACTTGTGACTCGTGGCCCACAACGCCTATAGCTCACACATTAGATCGTGCAACCCAAACTACCTGCAGCCTACGAACTATGTAATCATTCCCAAAGCCTGCGCCTTTTCCATACGCAACCATCATGTGTGTCAACTCCTCCCCGTGCTACATGTCATGCTTAAAACAAGATGGCTCTGTGTGTATATATTCATCGGGCTACTTCCACTTTTGTGATGATGAGTAAGGACACGTACAATACGATGATGGTGATCATCATCCCTTGCATGACACTCAGGGGCCAGCTGACTTTCGGATGTCGCTACGAATATCTAACTCGACTACCAGAGGCCCAGGGGGTGTGAGCCGCCTAAGATCCATGCTTGCACATCTGTGTTATGTGTAGGGAAGTACTGCACATCTAATTTTTTAAGGACTGGAGGTCACACCTACTATGGTTATAATGATAGGTCTAGATCATGAGTTTCATGTGATTGCATTCCTTAAATAGAAGTAGCCCATGACTTGATGACTTGAGTACTCAAACAAATACTTAGTAAGTGATCCCACTATTAGGGTTAGGGAATGCAATCACATGAAACTCATGATCTACGAGCCTATCGTTATAACAATCGTAGGGGTGACCTCTAGTCCTTAAAAAATTAGATGTGCAGTACTTCCTTACACATAACCCACAAGTGCAAGCATGGATCCTTATTCTCTTCACACCCCCTGGGCCTCTGGTAATCGAGCTAGCTATTCGTAGTGACGTCCGAAAGTCTGCTGATTCGTAAGTGTCACGCAAGGTATAATGATCACCATCATCATATTGTACACGTTCTTACACATCATCACAAAAGTGGAAGTAACCCAATGAATATACACACAGAATGCTTAAAGTCACTATAGTTTCTCATCATTAAAACATCTTGGTGACACAACCGTAAGTTCCGTTCACATATCACTCTAAGTAATATGCATGCAATGGTCTTCATACATTCATCATCATTATTATAATTAGGATTTTGTTTTAGGAAATTCATCATCATAATGCATCCTAGAATTTAAAACATGCATTTCATGTTAATATGGGATGACGTCATATTAAGGAATCTCATAATATTACATCTTAAATATTCATGTTTTCATTCATCATCATCATACAACATCATCATATAACAAAATCATAGAACATTATATACTATCATATGGCAATCAAATAACTCAATCACGTCATTATACGTCATACTTCATACATCATCTTCATAGACTGAGCCGAGGAGAGACATCTTGTTTTAAGCATGACACGTAGCACGAGGAAGAGTTGACACACATGGTGGTGACGTTTGGGACAAGGCGTAGGCTTCAGGCTGATTACATAGTTCATAGGCTGAAGGTAGTTTGGGCCGCAAGATCTAAATGCGCGAGCTACTGGCATTATGGGCCACGAGTCAGAAGTGTCTGGGTCATAGGCCAAAGTTGCTGCTGGTATATGGGCTGCAGATGGGTTTGAGTTGTAGGTTGGTGCACGTATGTTCGACTTGGATCCAGATCTGACGGATTCTTTCTTCTACACCCGACTCCTCACGATCTTCAAAATTCCTTTCATTCTCTTTTTGCAGCCATTCCAATGGCTTTTCTGTCGTAATTTTCCACTAGATCTAAGTCGTCTCCCACCTTTGGTTACCCAACCTTCACACATAACTTATTGATACATTAATATGACCCAAGAATAGCAACCATCATAGTACTGTTCATCTAGAATAGTCACCTCTATCTTACTCACATTAATCTCACCTAAATAACATAAAAAAGTGTTATTTGGCTTATAGTTGAGAGTACTGACTTGTCAATGGTCATCGTTGTAGCGCGGGTTGTTCGTTATGACATTTTGTCTTATCGATCTACCTCGTTGGTTTGGATTCCTTGGAGTATCCATCGAATATAATGATTGTTTCCCTGCCTTGCAATGTATGCATCTGTACAATCGTAAAAGAAGGAGTATTCTCCGATGCATGAATGCACACTGATGCATTGCGTCCAAACATTTTTCCTTTCATTATCCTGTATAGCAAACTCTCTAGCATTTTCCTTTATATCATTTCATTCTATCACAACTTTTCATGTATATATCGAGGTTGTGCATTATGCCAATTCAACACACTTTTTGTCAATCGTGTCATATCATATATATCATAAGGCAAAACATATGTCATATCATAAACTTACACCATGTCTTCTAACTTATCATATAACATTGTATAGCATCATAACATCATATAAAATCATTATCGTACAATGTAAATTATCATCATACAATATAGTCACAACATCATAAACATAATGAATAAATGACACGTGCAAGGGCCACTAGCCACGTGCCGTCATACATCAAACAAGTCGTCAAACCAATCCAATAGTAAGAGCACTTGCATGGTTTTCCTTAGCCAGCTTTCTCCCTATATTTGAGTACGTTTGCTTTTCGTGCCACGAAATTGCTCAAAGTATCACCGATTGTCATTTCCAATTAGAACGTACATCTCGTTTCATTAGTAACTACAATTTCTCAATTCATTTTATCTTAAATCGAAAAATTAAACCGTACTTATCTTAATTTCCTTCAACAAGGTCAACGTTGCTTTAGAATGGTCTAAACTGCAAAAATTGGGCAAAATACCCTTTACCGAGCAGAGAAGCTAGATTATGAGCTGCAAAGCAAAGTCAATGAGGCGTGGATGCATGTTTCCAAGCGATTGAGTTTGTTAAGTGTTGCCGTTACAGAATCTTCTTGTGTTTCATTTTTGAGAATGATATGTAACTTTCAAATTTAGTTCATTTTGTGCTTGAACATTTTCTATAAAATCTAGATTTTGATATTCACCTTGATGACAATATTTTTTTCTTCAATAACAACTTTAATATTTTAGTCGGATGTACTCATTTTTATAATAAAAGATTTCATATATTTAAGACCTTAAATGATTAATAGACACGTTTGTTCGAGTAGTATTACAGCAAGCACAAACATTGTGTAGAAATGATAAGATTTGATGTGAAGTAAGGCGAAGTAGATGGATTTGTCTAAGAACTCCATGGATAACGAAGTCGAATACCTTTGTTCGACTATTATATAAAGAAAAACCATTCTTTTCTGCACACCAAATGCAATGCCAATGGTTGCATCCATCTTGAAGCCAAACTTTATCCTTGGGCCAAAAAACCACGAACCCAAGCTTTCCATAATTGCTTCTAAAGTTACACCAATAAAATGTTGTCTCCTACATGTTATTTTGGAATTCCCAACTGTATTCTTGTTTAAATAGAAGAATATGCTTCCCTAAATTAGAAAGTGATGTTAGATGGGCACAAATCAATTCGAAAAAAAAGGAAAAAAATTAGAATTATAGTCAAATGTTCAATTAAATAAAATATCCTAAATAACAATTTGTTCGTAATTCAACTAGCTTAGACCATATATGCATTCATAAAGAGGTCAAGTACAATTCAAACTCTCCTCCCCCACATTTATTAACAAAAATAAATAAATAAATAAATAAATAAAAATAAAAATAAAATAAACCCAACCTAAAAGAACTTGTAATTAAACCCTTAAAGAAAAAAAAAAAACATTATGACTACACTTTTCCAATAATAAAATTCACTATCTTTACGTGCTTCATATGATTTATGGCATGCTCATCTAGATCATGTGAATCATTCTGTTATTTCTTTTTTAAATAGAAAAGATCATCTTTCTCTTATGTCTTTATTGTCTTCTCCATCATTATGTAATACTTGTCAGCTTGCGAAAAGTCATCGATTGCCTTATTCCCGCAATGAACGTAGGTCGTCTCATGTGTTAGATCTTATTCATTGTGATCTTTGGAGTCCTCCCGTCAAGTCAAATTCGGATTTTCTTTATTATGTTATTTTTATTGATGATTATTCTCGATTCACTTGGTTTTACCCTTTAAAATTTAAATCTAATTTTTTTTGATATTTTTCTAAAATTTCAAAAATTTGTGGAAAATCAATATTCTTCTCGTATCAAGATATTTCAAAGCGATGGTGGTACTGAATTTACTAATACTTGTTTCAAAACTCATTTACGTAATTCTGGCATCCACCATCAACTCTCTTGTCCATATACACCTGCTCAAAATGGTCGTGCTGAGAGAAAACATCGTCATGTGGCTGAGACTGGCTTGGCCCTTCTCTTTCACTCTCATCTTTCTCCTCGTTTTTAGGTTGACACCTTCAGCACTGCAGCTTATATTATCAACCGGTTGCCTACTCCACTTCTTGGAGGTAAGTCACCCTTTGAACTCCTTTATGGCTACACTCCACATTATGATAATTTTCATCCCTTTGGTTGTCGTGTTTATCCTTATTTGTGTGATTATATGCCTAACATGCTTTCTCCCCACAGCATTCCTTGTATTTTTTTGAGTTATAGTCCTACTCATAAAGGGTTCCGCTGTCTTGATCCCGCCACCACTAAGCTAATATCACCTGCCATGCTGAATTTGATGAAACTCACTTTCTTGCTATCCCTAGCTCCCAGGCCCAACCTCTTTCCTTTATTCCTATTTCAAATTTCTTGGAACCACATCTTCATCATATTGATTCATCCCCCCCTACCACTTCATCACCACACATTTCTCGATCCAGTTCATCCCCGTGTGATATTTGTTCTGACCTTGTAGATGAATCTATGCAGGTTGATACTTCTCTTGCAGGTTCCACTTTGCCACCCTCGACTTCTAATTCGACCTCTATTGAACCTTCTGTTGATTTCTCTTCTTTAGGCACTCATCCTATGATCATACGAGCCAAAGCTGGTATATTCAAGACTCGTCATCCAGCAAATCTTGGTATTTTGGGCTCATCTGGACTTCTTTTTGTTCTTCTTGCATCCACTGAGCCAAAAGGATTCAAATCTGCGGCTAAGAATCCTGCTTGGGTGGCTGCCATGGATGAAGAAATTCGAGCGTTACAACAAAATGATACTTGGACTTTGGTTCCTTGCCCTGCCAACACAAACATCGTGGGCTCTAAATGGGTGTTTCGTATTAAATATTTGCCTGATGGATCCGTCGGGCGTTTCAAGGCTCATCTTGTTTCCAAAGGTTATACTTAGGTTCCTGGTCTTGACTACACTGACACTTTCAGTCCGGTTGTCAAAGCTACCACTATCCGTGTTGTGCTTTCTATTGCAGTCACAAATAAATGGCCTCTTCGACAACTTGATGTCAAGAATGCTTTTCTCAATGGAACTCTTATTGAACGTGTTCATATGGAATAACCTTCTAGGTATATTGATCCTCGATTGCCCACTCATGTTTGTCTATTAAAGAAAGCCCTCTATGGCTTAAAGCAAGCTCCTCGTGCTTGGTTTCAGCGTTTTAGCTCACTTCTTCTCACACTTGGGTTTTCTTGCAGTCGCGCTGACACGTCCCTTTTTTGTCTTTCATCAGCAATTTAACCTTATCTATTTGCTTCTTTATGTTGATGACATTATTGTTACCGGCAACAACTCATCTCTTATTGACAGCTTTACTCATAAGCTTCATTATGAGTTTGCTACCAAAGATTTGGGTTCTCTCAGTTACTTTCTTGGTCTTGAAGCTTCACCCACTCCTGATGGTCTCTTTATTAGTCAGTTAAAATATGCTCGAGATATTCTTACTCATGCTCAGTTGCTCGATAGCAAACCAGTTCACACTATCATGGTTCTTTCTCAACACATGACTGCTGATGGTTCTCCTTTCTCTGATCCTACTCTCTACAGATCTCTTGTTGGCGCCCTTCAGTACTTGACTATTACGCGTCTAGATATTGCCTATGCTGTCAATTCTTTCAGTCAATTCTTGCATGCCCCTACTGCAGATCACTTTCTTGCTGTCAAACGTATTCTTTGCTATGTCAAAGGAACACTCCACTTTGGTCTTACCTTTCGTCCATCCACTGTTCCTAGTACGCTAGCCGTTTATTCGGATGCTGACTGGGCTGGTTGTCCCGATACTCGTCGTTCTACATCCGGCTATTCTATTTATCTTGGTAACAATCTCGTTTCTTGGAGTGCCAAAAAGCAACCTACTGTCTCACGCTCCAGCTGTGAATCTGAGTATCGTGCTCTTGCCACAACTGCTGCTGAACTTCTTTGGGTTGCGCATCTTTTGCATGACCTCAAAGTCCCTATTTCACAGACCTTACTCTTATGTGACAACAAAAGTGCTATTTTTTTTAGCTTTAATCCCGTTTCTCACAAGCGGGCCAAACATGTTGAACTAGATTATCATTTCCTTCGAGAACTTGTTATCGCTGGCAAACTTCGCACACAATATGTACCCTCTTATCTCCAAGTTGCTGACATCTTCACAAAGAGTAGTTCTCGACCTCTCTTTGAATTTTTTAGATCCAAGCTTCACGTTCGTTGAAATCTGACACTCAGCTTGCGGGGGGTGTTAAGGATAGTTGACCGTTCATTATAAGGCAAATATCTATATTTGCCTTACATTACGGGTTAACATATTTGCCCTTTTATTAAAGGCAAATATATTGTATTTATTTATTATTCTTTCCTTTTATTGCTATTTCCATATTATTTGTAATTTAACATATTTCTGTATTTTGTAAATGATTATAAATAAGAGAACTCTCACCCCCATTTAGGTGTGGTGTTTTCAGCAAACATTCACAGATAGTCAATGACACACGTGGACTGATGATGTAGATTAAAATTTCCATGTCATCCTAAAAAAGTTTGCTTTCTGGATTGCTTCAGCAAGATCAGCAATGTATTTCCAGTTTTGCTACAACATCATGGTTCAGCATAAATGTTCTAGAATTTATCACTCAATTAAGTGTACAATTAAGCTAGATTTATCCAAATTAATCTTCTTTTCATATTAAACCACAATTGACTATTTCATGTATACTACTTAGAAGAAATGGAGCAATTAATGAGAAAATTGTGAGTATGAGTGCAAAATTAGCTACAAAAAGATTTGATATAACTCTACTTTTGGAGAGTTATCACACCCCAAAACTTAAGAGATTACTCATCCTCGAGCAATCATTCTCTCCGCTCTCCGTTTTTTATCTCCTCAACAAATTTTTTTCAACATATATTTATGTCGGTAGAGTATTCATCAAAGGCATGATTTATATCATATTTCTCATATTTCTTCCTCAATTCAGTTTTTTCCCACATTTCACCCTACACTTATAACCAAATCTTACAATAAAAATAACACATTTCTCACTTCCACCATATTCCACAAAACACTTGTAGAATGATTACCATTCCTTTTACCTTTGCTTTTGTGACTTGGCTTCATAATTTATTTCATTAACATTCTCTTATCATGACATTTTTTTTTTCTCCCAAGAATCTTTCAAGTCATCCCTTTATAATCTTGGTGGCTCCACTTATGGTACAAATCACGTAAGTCTTCAAGGGATGACTATATAGGCTAACACTCATTCTCCCTTAGCTCGACTCTCTTGCTTGCATTTTGTAGTTTTTAGTGTGGCCACATTTGTGATGCAACTCACTTGAACAATAAGGATAGCTTTTTTTTTTATTTATTTTTATTTACATCCCAATTACCTTCGATTCAGACACCTCCATGGGTCCTGCAACTAATTACTAATTCAGCTTCTGGGAGATCAAACAAAGGGAGCTCGATTAGTTTCTACGTTAATGGAGATTGTCTGACAACGAGCAATTGAGACAATTTGTTTACTTTCCACTTTTTTAGCATAGGGAGTTTAAACTTTAGGTTTAAGAGGAGTGGTTTCGGGAATCGACTTTTATCGCTCTCTTTCTCTCTTTTTTTTTTTTTTTTTTTTTTGCGTTGCATTTTACATGGGGTGATAGAATTGCTTTAATACCCTCAAACTTAAACTAGCCATTGTCCTAAATGAGCATTAGTGTGGGTGTTTAACCATTCTTGAAAATAGCTTGAGATGCAGAAACTGTTGATTATTGTTTTTGTTTAGAAAATGATCTAAGATTGGGTGAATTATTGAAATTCTTGCGATCATAATAGATCCATCCTCACCTAACTTTGGTAAATACTTTTCAATTTGAGCTTTAATTTCATTAACCTTTTTTTTTTCAAGTTATATTTTTTTTTTTTAAGGAAACACACCTCTCACCGTGGGTGGGAATAATTTTGTAAAGTCTATCTCCCATATATCAAATAATTCTTTTTCTAATATTTAGTTCAAGGGTGTGTCATCAGTAGATGACTTCATTGATTAATTTATTCTTTCCTCTAATTCCAGTGATTCAAAAACTCTTATAGTTTTCTCCAACTTGCTTTTTGTGTAGTGCAATTATTCCAGCAGCTGTCTTCTTCTTGTTGTTGTTTCCAACTATTAGCTGCTAGATTCTCGGTCAATTTATAAATTGCTGAGTATTCCTCTACCACTCCTGGATATTTCATGTTGTCATTCATATGAAATTCTATTTTTTGATAATTCATTCTCAACATTATAGTTCCCTTGTGGACATCTACCCATGTTCTTCCAGTTTTCAAAAATGGTCTCCCCAAGATAATTGGTACATCATGGATAATCCAAAATCATAAAATCTGCTGGAAAAATGAACTTGTCGATTTGAATTAGGATCTTTGATTTTTCCTTCTGGATGAGTGAAAGATTGATCTACTAGTTGAAGAGTGACTGTAGTTGGTCTTAATTTAGCAATACCTAACTTTTTGTAAATAGACAGCAGCATTAGGTTAATGCTTGATCCTAAATCACATAATGCTCGACCTAGCTTCTTCCCACCTATTGATGTTGGAATTGTGAATGAACCAGGGTCTTTCTCCTTTAGTGGGATCTTATTTTTCAATATTGCACTACACTCTTCATTCAATGGTACCACCTTGAATTCTTCAAATTTTCTTCTCTTGGTGAGCACATCGTTCAAGAATTTCACATAATTTGGCACTTGCTTCAAAGCTTCCACTAATGGTATGCTTATATGAATTTCCTTAAATATATCTACGAACTTCTCAAAGTGGGCTTTCTCTTTCTGTCTTTTTATTATTTGTGGAAAAGGAGGTGCTGGAATATATGTTCGACTTTCTTGTCCACTGCTTACTTTTATTTGCGTTTTAGGAGGCTTCAGTATTTTTGTTGTGTTGTTTCTGTACAGCAGCTTCTGCATACTTTTTGTTGTGCTCTTCCTACACAATAGCTTCCTCATTTCTCTGTTGTGCATCAGTAACTTCTTGAGAGCTACCATATGTCATTTGATTTTGTAGTCCAAATCCTGGAGGATAATTTACTTTTGGTTGCATTTGTTGATTGTATGAGTCCTGTCCCTTCCATGAGAAGTTTGGATGACTTCTCCACACTGGATTATAAGTATTTGAGAAGGGATTACTTTTTGGGTTGTCTTGACTAGCATTATTCCCTACATAGAAAATTAAGGTCGGATTACTTGGACATTGGTCAAAAGTGTGTTCTTCACAATATACATAAGATTCAGCTGCTATTTGGGTTATTACAGAAGTTGTATGGACTGGTGCTTTGGTCATTGAGCCTTGTCTCAACGCTAGATTTCGTAGGATATTAGTCACCGAAGCTAATTGAGTGTTGATAAAAGACAAAGCATCAACTTCAAGTACTCATCGGGTCTTCTTTCCTGATTGCTTCTCACATTGGCCCATTGACAATTGTTAAATGCTATTCTCTCTAAAATCTCATATGCTTCATTGTATGTCTTTGACAAAATAGCTCCAATAGCGGAAGCATCCACAACTTCTTAGTAGCAATATTCAATCCATTGTAGAAAATGTTCATTTGTATACAATGTGGTAATCCATGGTGAGGACACTTTCTAAGCATCTTCTTTTATCTCTCCCAAGCTTCACTTAGTGTCTCATCTTCAAATTGTTGAAAAGCGACAATCTCATTTTTAAATCGTGCGTTTCTAGTGGTTGGAAAATACTTGATCAAAAATTTCTTTGCTAGACTATTCCAAGAATCAATTTTTCCCAGTGCTAAAGTATTCAACCATGATTTTGCACCATCCCTCGAGAAATAAAGGAATAAGCTCAATCTAATCACGTCTTTATCCACTCCTTAGAATCGAAATCGGTCGCTAACTCCCAGAAATGACTTTAGATGTAGATGGGGATCTTTTGATGGTAGTCCATGAAATTGCCCAATGGTTTGCAACATTTGAAACATCACCGACTTTAACTTAAAAGTGGTTGCTTGAATTTCAGGTCTAATTATGCACGGTTTTAGCTCTTCCACAGCTGGGTGTGCATATGCTCGGATTGCTCTTTCTTTATCATCTTCTAAATGAATGGCATTCGCCATAATTTTCTCTTGATTAGCCATCATCACTGGATTTCCAAATTCCCGTTTCAGTTGGGCTCCATGTTCTATTTGCTGTATATTCTATTCTACCATTTTCTTTTGTTCCCTCAACCTTTGCCTAAAGGTTCTTTTTATTTCGGGATCCATACCAGCCACTAGTGTTGCTGAAGGTAGCACAGCTTGGGGAAGTAGAACTTGGGGCGATGCAGCTGTATCTGTCCTGGTGACTAAACTTTCCCGAGTTTAGTTCCCTTTAACCCCACCTCTTCCTCTACCTCTAATAGGGGGTCGTCCCCTTTCTCGTCTTTTTTCTACATCCTCTAAGCCACATGGTTCTGAAAACCAAGAAATTTTTTCGTAGGTCTATAGTTCGCGAATATAACTAACATTATATTGCATAGTATTAAAATCAAATAGTAGGGCAAACACATGAATATGATGATATTAGGTCAATCATCATGCTAAAATCAACAATATACTCACAGTTCATCATATTCAATACTATATTACATTCAACATCAAGGTACATGCGGTGAAGACCGTTTTTTTTTTCTTATCTTATGTAGGACATACCTGATGGTGACAAGACATCGACAGTTTGACTATGGAATGTTTCAAGCCTATCTCGTCGGCTAGTCTATAGAATCAATAACCTAGAGCTCTAATACAAGCGATAGCAATCCTAGATTTCCACAAACCTAAAGTCACTACTGTTATCATAACTTATACTCTTATATGAAATTAAACATTTAAAATGTCATCGTAAAACAGAAAATTCATTTTAAAACACTGTCATGGACTTATGTGTTTGGAATAATATCTAAAACAAGATAAAGGCAATAATAAATAAATCAAATAAAATATAGAAGGTAAAACTCCCTGTATTATCCTATGTCATTAACCATGTACGGGTGCCTTGCCTTTACCTGAAATAGAAGTAGCACATGACTTGATGACTTGAGTACATAAAGAAATATTGAGTAAGTGATCTCACTAATAGGGTTAAGGAATGCAATTACACGAAACTCATGATCTAGGAGCCTATCGTTATAACAATCGTAGGGGTGACCTCTAGTCCTTACAAAATTAGATGTGCAGTACTTCCTTACACATAACCCACACGTGCAAGCTTGGATCCTTAGTCTCTTCACACCCCTGGGCCTCTGGTAGTCGAGCTAGCTATTCGTAGCGCGTCCGAAAATCAGCTGGTTCCTAAGTGTCACGCAAGGTATGATGATCACCATCATCATATTGTACACGTCCTTACTCATCATCACAAAAGTGGAAGTAACCTGATGTATATACACACAGAATGCATAAAGTCCCTATAGTTTCTCATCTTTAAAACATCTTGGTGACACAACCGTAAGTTCCGTTCACATATCACTCTAAGTAATATGCATGCAATGGTCTTCATACATTCATCATCATTATTATAATTAGGATTTGGTTTTAAGAAATTCATCATCATAATGCATCATAGAATTTAAAACATGCATTTCATGTTAATATGGGATGACGTCATATTAAGGAATCTCATAATATTACATCTTAAATATTCATGTTTTCATTCATCATCGTCATCATACAACATCATCATATAACAAAATCATAGAACATTATATACTATCATATGGCAATCAAATAACTCAATCACGTCATTATACGTCATACATCATATGTCATACTTCATACATCATCTTCATAGACTGAGTCGAGGAGAGCCATCTTGTTTTAAGCATGACACGAAGCACGAGGAGGAATTGACACACATGGTGGTGCTGTTTGGGACAAGGTGCAGGCTTCTGGCTGATTACATAGTTCATAGGCTGAAGGTAGTTTGGGCCGCAAGATCTAATGCGTGAGATACTGGCATTGTTGGCCATGAGTCATAAGTTTCTAGGTCATAGGCCAAAGTTGCTGCTGGTATCTGGGCTGCAGATGGGTTTGAGTAGTAGGTTGGTGCACGTATGTTCGACTTGGATCCAAATCTGACGGATTCTTTCTTCTTCACTCGACTCCTCACAATCTTCCAAATTCCTTTCATTCTCCTCCTGCAGCCATTCCAATGGCTTTTCTGTCGTAATTTTCCACTAGATCTAAGTCGTCTCGCACCTTTGGTTACCCAACCTTCACACATAACTTATTGATACATTAATACGACCCAAGAATAGCAACCATCATATTACTGTTCATCTAGAATAGTGACCCTTATCTTACTCACATTAATCTCACCTAAATAACATAAAAAAGTGTTATTTTGCTTATAGTTGAGAGTACTAACTTGTCAATGGTCATCGTTGTAGTGCGGATTGTTCGTTATGACATTGTGCCTTATTGATCTTCCTCGTTGGTTTAGGTTCGTTGGAGTGTCCATCGAAGAATTATAATAATATAATGATTATTTCCCTGCCTCGCAGTGTATGCATCTGTACAATCGTAAAAGGAGTATCCTTCGACGCATGAACGCACAATGATGCATGGCATCCAAACATTTTTCCTTTCATTATCCTTTATAACAACCTCTCTAGCATTTTCCTTTATATCATTTCATTCTATTACAACTTTTCATGTATATATCGAGGTTGTGCATTATGCCAATTCAACACACTTTTTGTCAATCATGTCATATCATATATATCATGAGGTAAAACATATGTCATATCATAAACTTACACCATGTCTTCTAAAGTATCATATAACATTCAATAGCATCATAACATCATATTAAATCATTATCGTACATGGTAAATTATCATCATACAATATAGTCACAACATCATAAATATAATGAATAAATGACACGTGCAAGGGCCACTACCCACGTGTCCTCATACATCAAACAAGTCGTCAAACCAATCCAATAGTAAGAGCACTTGCTTGGTTTTGCTTAGCCAGCTTTCTCCCTATATTTGAGTACGTTTTCTTTTTCCTACCAGGAAATTGCTCAATGTATCACCGATTGTCGTTTCCTATTAGAACGTACATCTCGTTTCATTAGTAACTACAATTTCTCAATTCATTTTATCTTATATCGAGAAATTAAACCGTATACTTATCATAATTTCCTTAAACAAGGTCAACGTTGCTTTAGAATGGTCTAAACTGCAAAAATTGGGCAAAATACCCTTCACCGAGTGGAGAAGCTAGATTATGAGCTGCGAAGCAAAGTCAATGAGGCGTGGATGCATGTTTCCAAGCGATTGAGTTTGTTAAGTGTGGCCGTTACAGAATCTTCTTGTGTTTCATTTTTTAGAACGATATCTAACTTTCAAATTTAGTTCATTTTGTGCTTGAACTTTTTCTATAAAATCTAGAATTTGATATTCACCTTTATTTTTTTCTTCAATAACAACTTTAATATTGTTGGGTTTTATGTCCTAAAACAAATAGTTTGTAAACAAAAACATATTCTATTTTCAATAAAGTTATTATTGTTGTTTAGTCAGTGAAGATTGTTATTGAATAAAGTAAACTTTACGATCATTAATCTAAATCCAATAAACTAAGAACACTCTGGCTATAGTACGATTACTTGAACTATATGTAGAGACATAAGAGTGGATCAAGTTCAAGTATATAGTCAAAATGATCTATAGTATAGGGATAAGGCTGAGTACCTTATTCTGGTGACACTATGGATGCGGCCCACTTTTGTATATGATATAAACAATGTGATAACTAAATTGTACATGTGGAGACATGTGAGTGGGGGCGTCCTATGCAATGAGCAGTGCATAATATCGGACCATGAAGAAAACCACTCTCACTTTATAATGTCGTTTACTATTGAGACTGATTTTCTTTCCATTCAATAACCTAGGTAACTCAGTTTTAATCTTGAGCTAACCATGAACTCCTGTTTATTCGGAATTATCCTTAGATTTGCATGGGTGAGAGTGGCTCTAGTTCTCCGACTCAATAGGCCTCCCATTTCAGGGGTAAGACTGGGCGAATGGCTGGGGACATGGGGTGCAAGATGGAATTCACTCCTACCCACTTTTAGGGATAGAAGAGAGGTAGTTCCTTTAAGCACTGACTCCAGGTCTTGAACAAGGGGCCCCACCCTCTCATTGGCCTGAGAGGGATTCGGTTTACTGGTTGGACCACAAACCAATAGTTCATTAAAGGATCAGTGAGACATAAGGAACAAGAAGTAACTTCAGGGGTAAAACGGTAAATTGACTCAGCTCTAGTTACGAACAACCTGTGAAGGATCGACTTACTAATCATGGTTATATCAAATGGACAGAAATATATCTATAGTGAGGGGAGTGCAACTACTAGGCTATAGTGGAGTGTCCTAGTAGTTAACGAATGTTGGTTAACCAGGTTAATGAGTTTAACCGGTTAATCTTGAATTGTTGGAGCCCATGATCTATAGGTCCATTTGGTCCCTCTGCTAGCTCATATTGAACTAGACCATAGAACAGTGTGACGAGTGAGTTCGAAGTGTTCGAATTCAAATTAGGGAATATGCGCTACATATATACGATATATTTAACCGCATTTTTGTTTTATTTACGAATTAAACAAAAAGAGAGAATCTGATATATTTAAATAAGATTTAAATATCTTAATCAATTATGTGTCGGAATTGATTGAGATTGATATTAAATATTAATTAAATAGTTTAATTAATCATTTAATGTTACATTAATTTGAAATTAATTATTCGAAAAATCCATGTTAGTGGAATTTTGTGTCAAAATTTGGTTTAAGCAAACTTGCATGCTTGCCAAATATGCATGCTTGCCACATAATCCCAAACATTTGAGTGGAATTTTGAGTGTCAAAATTTGGTGATCTCAAATTTGCATGAACATGCAAACATGACTCTTTAAATAGGGTGATCTTGGTACATGGAAGGTCTTCCTCTTCATAGTGAAAAACCTTGAGAAAATCCTCACACAAACACTCTCTTCATATATACAAAATCCCTCCCAAGTTTAGTCACTCACCGTATTCCACAATCCCGTTCTAAGGCCGGAGGATAGTGGAGAAGACACTAGTGGTGGTTCGAAACCGGTTCGTGAGGAAAAAGGAGTTTGAACTACAAAAGGTTAGTATTCAAACTCATTAAGTTTTAATACTTATGAACATGCTAGTTATTTACTATAATTGATGTTCTAAACATGCCTAAGATCCAAATTGCTTCCGCATGTGTTATATTAACACCATCAAATATTTTAGTCGGATGTACTCATTTTTATAATAAAAGATTCTATATATTTAAGACCTTAAATTATTAATAGACACGTTTGTTCGAGTAGTATTACAGCAAGCACAAACATTGTGTAGAAATGATAAGATTTGATGTGAAGTAAGGCGAAGTAGATGGATTTGTCTAAGAACTCTATGGATAAACGAAGTCGAATACCTTTGTTCGACTATTATTTAAAGAAACCCATTCTTTTTTGCACGCCAAATGCAATGCCAATGGTTGCATCGATCTTGAAGCCAAACTTTATCCTCGGGCCAAAAAACCACGAACCCAAGCTTTCCATAATTGCTTCTAAAGTTACACCAATACAATGTTGTCTCGTACATGTTATTTTTGAATTCCCAACTGTATTCTTGTTTGAATTGAAGAATATGCTCCTCTAAATTAGAAAGTGATGTTAGATTGGTAAAAATCAATTCAAAAAAAAGAAAAAATTCGAACTATATTCAAATGTTCAATTAAATAAAATATCCTAAATAACAATTTGTTCGTAATTCGTCTAGCTGAGACCATATATGCATTCATGAAAAGGTCAAGTACAATTCAAACTCTCCTCCCCGCGCATTTATTAACAAAATAAAATAAAATAAACCCAAGTTAAAAGAACTTGTAATTAAATCTTGAGAGAAAAAAAAGAAAAAAAAACATTATGACTACACTTTTCCAATAATAAAATTCACTATCTTCTATTAAAACTAGATAAAAATAAATAAACGTTGATCTAGAATGTTATTGATCTAAAATTTTTTAGGTTGGATATTGTACTTTTCAAATGGGAGGAGTTCTGAAATTCCGCCCCAACCCTTAAATAAAAATAAATAAAAACTATCAAATCCATAAATTTAGATATACATAAAATAATAGTCTGGTTGAATAACTTGTCATGGTGCAACACCCTTATTTACCTAAGTCGTCATTTTCTGATTTGCAATAAGTCAGTAAAGGTACATCTTGATAATTAAGAATCGTCACTTTCCAATGCGATTCTTGATATTGGCTCGCAAAACAAGTGAAAACATTAGAAGTTGATGCAAAAGTAAACAACAAAATCATATAGAGATTATTCATAGTCTTCACTTTTTATAGACTTAGAATTTGTTTGTGTTTCATTTGGATCCTTTTGAACCATATATATAATCATTGCACTCCTAAGAAACATACATTGACAACTTTTAAAGATAGATTTTAATGTAAATGGCTATTAAAAGAAAAACTAAAAAAACCAAAAGGACATCAAGTTGTTTGTTTCTTAGGTTAGTAAAGCATCACACCATACAACCCAAGACTTACGTTACATTTTTTTTCTCTCTCCCAAGGCCAATCATATACTTCTAGTAACTACATTGGGATCCTCTCCTTCTCAAGTTTCTCATACTTTGGTGATCGAAATTTATTAATAAACTCGAAACATGTATATTAATTTTGAAATCAGTAATTTACTTTTGGATAAAAACTTGGATATTTCATTGCCATACATCGATTTGAGATATGAGAGGGTTACAATGTATTCCTTGGAAGGGTGTTGAAACCTCTCCGAAGTATTCCTTGAATTGAAAGGGTATGAAAACCTCCCCTATCAGATATCCCATATCTGTTGCAGATTTGAGAGGGGAACGAAGCATTCCTTCAAAAGGTGTGGAAACCTCTTCAATCAGACGCGTTTTAAAACTATGAGTCTGATTGTGATACATAACGGGTAAAACGGACAATATCTTTCAGCAGGCTTGGGGTGTGGCAATTGATAATGCACTTTTGTTGAAGCAAGAACCCTTGAATCAAAGAAATTAACACCTCTGTATACAAAATTCGAATGAACCAAGAGATAAGGCTAGAATTAGATTAGAGTAAATATCTAGAAGCAAGATTTGGAACCTTTTCTAAATTGAGTCACTCCACCATCGAACTTGATCAAGGCTTGATTGAATGACTTAGATGCAATCTAGCAAAAGAATTGCATGAAACTTAGAAATGACAAAGATGATGCTTTGGATTTCTAATCGAGAAAGTCTCAGTTTGAGAGATCAATTTCATTCAATAATTTGTGGGTATTTATAATCTCCCTACAAACGAAGTTAGTGGCCATGATTTAATCTTGATCCCTTTAAATCTCAGCAGAAGAAGTCAATTTGACCATTACAAACTTTATGAAATTTAAAAATAATAAATAAAGTTTTCTAACAACTCATGAAATGATGCTTGTGTAAGGACCGGGCTGACACGATGGCTTAAAAAGGCGGGTAAATTTTTTCTTCTTGAGAAAACCATTAAAATTTAAAACATAATTTACATTTTATCAAAAAAGTGTGCGGACATTAGTCATTTAAAATACAACATAATAGTTAAAAGACATAATAAGGAATAGACGCAAAATATTTTAAAACAAAGGTTTGAGGAAAACAGGTGAGGTTAGTCTATGACACCTGCACCAGAGTTCACTCCCGACATCGACCAGCTCCTTACTACCGAAAAAAAAATGGAGAATAAGGAATGAGTATAAGACTCAGTAAGTAGCCTACTTGTAGGCTCTTAATCGTGTCCTTGATATGCTAGGATACCACTTTCTTTGTTCTTGTTCTTGTTTTTGTTGTAAGTACTTAGGCTCTCTAATTCTTGTTCTTGACTTGGGGTTCTTATCTTGATCTTTCTTCAGGACCTTGGTCCTTGAATCCTAAAACCTTGGTTTTCTTTTAACGGCCTTAGTACTATGGTTTTTTGTTCTTGGTCCTTTGTTCCTAGTTCTTGTCCTTAGAACTAGGATCTTGATCCTTGTTCTATTCTTTGATCTTTCTCTTGTTCTTGGTACTTCCTTGATTTTTGTTTTGTTCTTGATTCGTTCTCCAAGACACTCCTCCTAGGATTTACGGCACTGGACATGCATCTGACAATCCTGTGCCCAAGGCTTCATGTGTTCCAAGCGATACAGCCTTAACCTACGTCCAAGGCTTCATGCGTTCCAAGCGACGTATGCCCAACGCTTCATGCATTCCAAGTGGCATAGTCTGAAAACCTACATCCAAAATTTCAAAGGTAAATCTCTACAGAAGGTCGATGGACTTATCGAGATTTCGTATTTTTCCGAAGAGAATACTGATGAGGATTCTGAGATTAGGGTTTCTGTAACGGATGGGGTTGATTGGGAAGAAAATGAGAGAGGCTATGTTTGCTAAGGGGAAACCGATTGAGTTGGAGAAGGTGAGGTTGTATGTACAGAGTATGACGAATAGTGATTTATTGGTCAAAAGGGTGTTGCTGAAGAGTAACCAATTGGCTCTGCCTGTGGTAGCCATGGAGACTGCTCCTGCGGCGTCATAGCCAGCAGTGGTAGAGGGGAAGAGCAATAGAGGATTCAAAAGTCAATGAAAAGAATGGATCTGGGTAGTTAAATCGGAAGAGCTCTGATACTATGAGAATGTTTGCTTAATCCACCGCACGTAAATGGTGTGAAAGTTATCTATTTATAGTCAAATAAATTACAAGGATAGGTAAACTATAATTTAGTACTAAATATCCTTAACAGTATAGATGACTAAGAAATGCTTAAAAAGAATTGAAACTTACTACCTATATCAACCCGATGCACTTTCCTTTTTGTTGGCTTAATCATAAGAACTTCAAGATTAAATGTGCTTTTCTTGGAGCAATTTTATGTCTGAAGACCTCTTGAGAATTTTCATAGCAAACATGTGAGTGAGGAAAAGACATGCCAAACGTTCATTTCGAATCTCTAGTGGAATTGGGCTCGCTTGTCCAAAACACATTCATTCAAATCGTCGTCTTTTTGACTTGCAATGAGCATTTAAAACTGAGTTTGTTTGATAATTGTAAATAGTAACTTCCATTTGTCTTCTGGTCAATGCCAATTTGATTCCAAAGCAAAGAATAAGATAATACCCAAGCAAAGAATAAGATAATACAGTTTGTCTGTTGGATCCTGCAAATCATGTGAATAATAATATTTGATTCCAAAGCAAAGATTAATAGTCTTCATTTTTTTAAAATATTAAAATTTGTTTTGTTCATGTTTAATCATTTGGATTTCGGTTCATTATATAGCAAAATAAAATTAAAAATAAAAAAAATACTTGTTTTGAACAAGTAGCTAATGCAGCTTTAGAAGCTGATTTAAGGTTGATATCCACTACAAAAATTAATTCCTATGAATGTTTTGAGGTTGGATATTCATATTTATTGCATAGTTATATATATCAATTTCTTTTTATTTGCTATTTTTGGTGGAGATGGAAAAACAAAGTTGTGTTAAACACAAAGTAGACGATTGCATTATCTATGTTTTCTCTTTAATTATCAAATTTTTATTCACTTTAAACCAGAAGAAAAATAGACATTGATGGTGTTAATATAACACATGCGAAAGCAATTTGGATCTTAGGCACTCTAAGTACATCAATTATAATAAATTAACTAGCATGTTCTAAAGCATTAAAACTCAATGAATTTGAATACTAACCTTTTGTAGTTTAAATTTCTTTTTCCTCACGAACCAGTTTCAAACCACCACTAGTGTCTTTCCTATTATTCTCCGACCTTAGAACGGAATTGTGGAATCCAGTGAGTGACTAAATATGAAAGGAATTTAGTATTATATGTAAAGAGAGAGTTTTGAGAGAATTCCTGAAAGTTTTTCAAGAAGAATTTTCATGTACTTTGATCACTCTATTTATAGAGTCATATTTGATTGTTCATGCAAATTTGAGATTACCAAACTTTGACACTCAAATTTGTGCGATTATGTGGCAAACATGCAAGTTGATTAAACCATATTGACACTCAATATTCTACTAACTCAATCCACATGAATTTTTCCATGAAGTGAAGTAAACATTTTGACTGTTCTTTATTTTAATTCAACAATTAATTTAAATAATTAATTTCAAATCAAAATAATATTAAATGATTAATTAAATAATTTAATTAATATTTAACATTAAATCAAATGCTAATCCCAATCAATTCCGGCAAATATTGATTATGAATCCCTATTCATAATTAAAATATTTAAATATCTCCAATTCGCCCTTTTTGTTTAATTCATAATTAAAACAAAATGTGGTTAAATATATTGTATATATTTAGCGTATATTCCCTAATTTGAATTCAAACACTTCGAGCTCACTCGTCACACTGTTCTAAGGTTTAGTCCGATATGAGCTAGCAGGGGGACCTAATGGACCTACAGATCATGGGCTCCAACGATCCGAGATTAACCGACTAAACTCATTAACCTTGTTAACCAACATTCGTTAACTACTAGGACGCTCCACTATAGCCTAATAGTTGCACTCCCCTCACTATAGATATATTTATGTCCATTTGATATAACCATGATTAGTAAGTCGATCCTTCACAGGTTGTTCGTAACTAGAGCTGGGTCAATTTACCATTTTACCCCTAAAGTTACTTTCTGTTCCTTAAGTCCCACTAATCCTCTAAGGAACAATTGGTTTGTGGTCAAACAACCAAACCGAATCCCTCTCGAGCCAATAAGAGGGTGGTGCCCCTTGTTCAAGACCTAGGGTTAGCACTTGGGAACAACCTCTCTTCTATCCTTAAAAGCGGGCAGGAGTGAATTCCATCTTACACCCTATGTCCCAAGCTATTCACCCAGTATTACCCTTGAAATGGTAGGCTTATTGAGTCGGCGAACTCGGGCCACTCTCACCCATGAAAATCTGAGGATAATTCCGAATAAACAGGAGTTCATAGTTAGCTCAGGATTAAGATCGAGTTACCTAGGTCATTGAATGAAAAAATCAGTCTCAACAGAAAACAACATTATAAAGTGAGAGTGGTTTTCTTTATGGTCCGATCTTATGTAATACTCGATGTAGAGGACGCCCCCATTCATATGTCTCCACATGTACAATTTAGTGATCACATTGTTTATATCATATACGAAAGTGGGCTGCATCCATAGTATCCCAGGATAAGGTACTCAGCCTTATCCCTATACTATAGATCATTTTGACTATATACTTGAACTTGATCCACTCTTATGTCTTTACATATAATTTAAGTAATTATACTATAGCAAGAGTATTCATAGTTTATTGGATTTAGATTAATGATTGTAAAATTCACTTTATTGAATAATGATCTTTACTGAATAAACATCAATAATAACTTTATAGAAAATAGAATACGTTTTTGTTTACAAACTATGAATTTTAGGACATAAAACCCAACAAACTCCCACTTGGACTAAAACTCTAGTGGGGTTTTATAATGTTGAGTAGATAGAAAGACATAAATACAACAAACTAGGGCATCACGTACCCATGCATTTTCTCCCACTTGCCCTAGATTAAATAACTCGTAGTCCTAGACTCACTAGGTACCCTTCAAACACTTTAGCTGTGAGGGGCTTTGTAAATTGATCAGCAATGTTGTTCTGAAGCTATCTGTGTGACGATCACATCTCCTTGTTGCACAATCTCCCTCATGAGATTATATTTGCGCTCAATATGTTTTCTTCGCTTATGGCTTCTTGGTTCTTTAGAATTTGCAACCGCTCCACTATTATCATAATAAAGAGTGATAGAGATATGCATATTTGGAATGACTTCCAAATCAGTTAAGAACTTCCAAAGCCATACTGATTCTTTTGCTGCTTCACAAGCAACAATATACTCAGCCTCGTGGTGGAATCAACAATCCAACCTTGGTTTATGCTTCTCCATATTATTGCTCCTCCGTTCATAGTGAAAACAGATCTAGATGTCGATTTCCTCGAATCTATATCGATCGGAAGATCTGAGTCAGTGTACCCTTAAAGGATCAGATCCTTAGCATCGTACATTAGAATATAGTCCCTCGTTCTCCTAAGCTATTTGAGGATATTTTTAACGGCAGTCCAATCAATATGTCCCGAATTGGAGTGTTATCTGCTGACAATTCCCATAGCATAGCAATGTCTGGTCAGGTACACAGCATGGCCATACATCAAACTACCGACTGCTGATGCATAGGGAATATATCTCATATCCTCAACTTCTTGAGGTGTCTTAGGACTTTGTTCCTTCGACAAATGAACTCCATGCATGAAAGGTAATAATCCTTTCTTGGAGTCCTGCATCTTATATCAAACCAACATTTTGTCGATGTAGGATGCCTGAGACAATGTTAGTGTTTTGTTTTTACGATTCCGAACAATTTAGATTCCAAGAACAAACTAAGCCTCTTCCAAATCTTTCATTTGGAATGGTGTTGCTAGTCAATGCTTAAACGTACAACACTAAGAAAACTACTGTAGAGTTAACTATCTTCTTGTAAAAGAGAGAAGGTTTTTTCATAGTCCACCCCCTCTCTTTAGATATAACCCTTTGCTACAAGGCGCGTTTTAAAGGTCTGTACCTTACTAGCTTGGTCTCGTTTCCTCTTGTAGATCCATTTGAAACCAATAGGTTTTACCCCATCTGGTTGATCTACAAGTTCCCAAACTGAATTGAAGTACATTGATTCCATTTCAAGATTCATGGCTTTGATCCACTGATCTCTATCTTCTTCATTCATTACCTGTTTATATGTTAATGAATCCTCAACGTCATCATCAGGTATGATGACTTGTGTTTTTACCAAACCCAAGTAGCGATCAGGTTGAGTTATAACACTCCCACTACATCGAGGCATTCTCAACTCTTGAGAAGGATGTGATTGACCAGAAGTACGAGCTCCATTAACAACTCTTGTTGAAGGACCAGCCTAATCAACAACTCCTTTTCTTTTATTAGTTGCTTCTTTAGAAATCTCACTCCATACTAGTTTGCTGCGAGGTTGATGATTTCTTACGTTGTCTTCCTCTAAGAATGTAGCGTTTGTTAATACAAACACTCTATTTTCTTGATGTTCATAAAACAGACCACCTTTCGTCTCTTTGGGGTATCCTACGAATAGGCATAATTTTGAACGACGTTTTAATTTCTTGGGGTTTTGCACCAACACATGTGCTGGGCATCCCCAAATCCTGAAGTGACGTAAACTACCTTTATGCCCTCTCCATAACTCATAAGGTGTTTTTGAAACACTCTTAGAAGGAACCATGTTCAAAATGTATGCAGTAGTCTCCACTGCATATCCCCAAAACGAATCAAGTAATCGAGCGAAACTCATCATAGACTGAACCATGTCTAATAGAATTCTATTTCTCCTTTCCGATACACCATTCTGTTTGGGTATACCAGGGGTTGAGAGTTGAGACGTTATTCCATGTTCTATCATATAGTCCTGGAATCTTAAGTCCATATACACTCCGTTCGAAGTGTTTTAATAGGTTTTTTCCTCATAGATTCCCAACCTCAGCCTAATACTCTCTAAACTTTTCAAGAGCTTTGGACTTGTAGTGCATTAGGTAAAGATAGTCATACCTTGAATAATCATCAATAAAACTGATGAAATATTCATACCATCCTCGTGCTTTGACATTCATTGGACCACATAGATCTGTATGCACGAGTACTAAGGTTTCTTGGGCTCTATAACCTTTTTCGAAAAATGGTCGTTTAGTCATTTTACCCTCAAGACAGGACTCACATGGAGGTAAAGAGTTGTCTTCTAACTCATTTAGAAGTCCCCTTTTAACCAATCTCCCAATCCTATTGAGACTAATGTGGCCTAGTCATAAGTGCCAAAGATAGGTATTAGGAGAAATCTTTTGTCATTTATTTTTAGTTTCAGCTGTTTTAAACATCACGGTATTTAAAATAGCTTTTGTTTAGTTCAGTTTTAACATATATAAGTTGTTTTCTAGTTTTGCAGAACAAATATGAATACCTCTTTCGCAAATGAACACTTCATTGATTTCAAAAGATACTTTATACAATTTTTCTAATGAACAAGAGATAGATATTAGATTTCTTTTTATTCCTTGAACAAAAAGTACATTATCTAATATAATGAATCTATCTCCAAAAAACAACTTCAAATTTCCTACTAGTCTTGCTGAGACAACTTCTCCTGTTCCAACCCTGAGTGTTATCTCGCCTTCCGCAAGCTTTCTCCAAGAACTAGTTTCGTGAGAAAAAAAAAACATATTTCTACAACTAAAACATATTTCTACAACTAGTAAATCATATGTAACACCCAAAAATGAAGGAAAGCCACCTATGCAAGACCAAAAGGATCTAAGGGAGGAAATTAAGAGAACTAAGCAAGGAAAGGGTCTTAGCAAGTCATTTCTATACCATAAGAAGTAATCTTAAGGACTAAAGACCTTTGGAGCAGGATTGGGAATGAAAGTGTAAGCGTAAAGGACGAAAAGGTCATTTTTCCAATTATCAAGGATCTTTCTGGATTTTTAGTTCCTTATCTAGAACGAATTTCAAGATGTTCAAGAAGGGAAAAATGACCAACAAGGGATGAAATTTTTTTAGGAATATTATGGATTTTTTGAGAAAATAATAATAAAATATTCAGAAAGTGGCAAATTACCAAAATACCCTTGAAGTTAAGGATAATTACAAATTTGCCATTCTGCTTAAGAATCAAAACCTTCACAGTGCCTTCTGCACAAAATTCTTTGAATCTCGACTCTCACGATGATTCACGATGATTCTGGAGCTCTGAATGTCGGTTTAAGTTTTTCCTATAAATTTTGAAGTTGGGGCAATCATTTGGAACAATAATCGAGCAAGGTCGAGCTCCCAGTCGTTGGCAATAAGTGTGCAGATTTTGGGTCACCTACTCTCGAGTTGCTTCCAAATTCCAGAGCAATTCTCCACCATTCCTCTCCAAACTTGTTCCTATAGCTTCTAAACAAGATTACCCACACTTGCTATGAAGGAATAGAGTCCTGAAAGTTCCTGGAAACAATTTCCCCAATCCAATCCGCCATTAAAGAGCTTCAAGGAAAACTCAAAATCCCAATCCGAAGATACACAAGTATTCTTCGATCAAGGATGATCCCAATAAGCTTCTGCACCCCCAAGGAAAGTTTATGTAGAAGGCCACAAAGAGAAATAACCTTAGGAACGTTCCCAATTGAAGAAAATTCGTTTCGGGTTCAATTTGGGGGTAAGTGTCGAATTCCTATCTACGACCTCTTTTCTTTCAAATAAAGTTTTCATTTAGCTTTAGAGGAAGAAGATAAGTAACTTTGATGAAGGAATCAAGAGCTGAAACGTCGTAGAACAAGATATCTAAGAGATCGAAAATCGGAGGTGTCGGGTAACTTGCAGACCGAGAGTGATTTCTCAAAATTAAGGTCCCACACTCAAATTCGTTCCTCCAAACCAATTCCTTTAGCTTGAGGAAACGATAAGGAAGAGGATTTGTGAAGAGATCGAGCCTTGAAAATCCCTAGAATCGGCTACCCAATAAGAAATTCTCTGTTTTTACTCCAGCGAGAAATCATATTGTGGATGAACTTTGGAAGAAAATATCTTTTAGGTTATGATACATGAAAAGGTATGAAATCAATCCCTAACTCTTCCTTGTAACACCCTCTTTAAGTTTCATGAAGGAATTGAGGGGAGAAATGGCTATCGAAGCTGGGGAGGGCGAGTTTCAGACTACGACGTTATATATTGGCCCCGTCTTCTTCCTGTCTAGAGGAAGAAGACGATGACGTGGCCGGTTAAGTTGAACCGGCCATGTCAACCCAAAACTTGACCTTCCCTCGAGTTTTCTCAATTTTAAGCCCTTTCCAAACTGGTTCTCATGAAAAACTTTATGGTTCTAGAGAGTAGACACAATAAGGAGTCTGTGGAAGGATATTTGAGGTAATTAGGATACTGGATGCTCAAGAATTGAGGTTACGAACATCGACAATGAGGTAAGTAGCCACCTTGGACTTTTTGTTAAGAAATACTTGAAGGAATCACTTGGATTTCAATATGAATCCTAAAAAAAGTATGAACTAGGGTTAGATGAAAGAAAAACTCAAAGAACCGCGAGTTAAGACCCTAAACCGATCAAATTGCTCGATGATTAGGTAACATTAGAATAACCCACTAGATGAACTCCGCTACCTATGAAATTTTAATTCTGAGCATATTATAGGGCCAGCCCTTGATGCAGTATTAAGCCTACATCGCTTGGAACGTAAGAAGCCTTGGTTGTAGGTTTCCAAACTATGCCGCTTGCCTTGGGCATAGGTTAAGCAGACCGTATCGAAGGGCAAGCCATAAGATGCGATAAGACTACATCGCTTTCTTATGCATGAAGCCTTAGACATAGGTTAAGGCTGTGTTGCTTGGAACACATGAAGCCTTGGACACAGGATTGTCAGATGCATGTCTAGTGCCGTAAATCCTAGGGGGAGTGTCTTAGAGAACGAACCAAGAATAGAGAAGCCTTGGACACAGGATTGTCAGGTGCATGTCTAGTGTCGTAAATCCTAGGGGGAGTGTCTTAAAGAATGAACCAAGAATAGAACAAGAACCTAGAAAGTACCACGAAAAAGAGAAAGATCACGGACTATAACATATCAAGATCCTAGTTCTAAGGACAAGAATAAAGAACCAAGAACATGGTACTAAAGCTCTTAAAGGATAACCAAGGTTTTAGAATTCAAGGACCAAGGTCCTCAAGAAAGATCAAGATAAGAACCCCGAGTCAAGAACAAGAATTAGAGGGCCTAAGTACTTACAACAAGAACAAAGAATATGGTACCTTAGCATGTTAAGGACACGATTAAGAGCCTACAAGTAGGCTACTTACTGAGTCTTGTACTCCTTCCTTATTCTCCATTTTTTTTTCAGGTGATAAGGAGCTAGTCGAGATCGGGAGCGAACTCTGGAGCAGGTGCCATAGACAAACCTCACCCATCGTCTTCAACCCTTTTGTTTTAAAATGTTTTGAGTCTATTCCTTATTTTATGTTTTAACCATTACGTCGTATTTTAAATTATTAATGTGCGTGCACTTTTTTGGTATAATTTTAATTATGTTTTAAATTTTAATAGTTTTATTTAGCGAGAAAAATTTACCTGTCTTTTCTAGTCATCGAGTCAACCCGGTCTTTACAGCTCCAGGGCTATAATTTCTTCCTCCATTGCTTTTTGTCAAACCAGTTTTGTGATGCCTCTTTATATGTCTCTGGTACTCTATCTTCTACAATAGCTGCATTTACATACTTAGAATTTGGCCTTCGGATTCTATTTGATCGCGTAAGTTGTTGATGTCTCGTTTGATTTTTATCAGATTCGCTTGATTTAGTCACCACTTGCTTGTCAATATCAATGTTACTTGGATCTTCAGGAACATCAACATTTGATTGAATTTGCGTAGTTTGCTTCCCCATCATCTGTTGTAAAATTTCTTCGATGTTTGAATCTGGTAAGACTTTCTTCTCCGAGGACCACCATGAAGATGCTTCATCAAAAACTACATCTCATGATGTATAATATTTTCCACTTGTTGGATCACAGCACTTCCATCCTTTCCTTTGATTGTCGTTTCCAACAAATATACATTTGACTGCTTTCTCGTCAAACTTGCTACATAGATGGTCAGGCTCAAATACATAGCAAACACAATCAAATACTTGGAATTAACTAACTGTAGGTTTCATGTCACATAGTATCTCAAATTGTCAGAGGAATCCTAGCTTTGGTTGGGGAAGCTTGTTGATCACATGGGCAACAGTTCGCATAGCTTCAGCCCAAAATCTAACTGGAACATTCTTTACGTGTAATATGCTTCGACAGATTTCTGCAAGGTGTCAATTCTTTCTTTCTACTACACAATTTTGTTGTGGCACGTTAACACATGTAAACTGGCGTCGTATCCCACACTCATGTAAATATTGATTAAACTCATCTGACGTGTATTCTCTGCAATTGTCTAAATGTAGACAACGAATCTTCACTCCTACTTCTCCTTCAATGATCATCTTGAATTCTTGAAACTTTGAGAACATGTCAAATTTTTCTTCCATAAAGAAAGTTCACACATATCTTGAGTAGTTGTCAATAAACGTCACCATATACCGCATTCCGCTGATCGATGCTGGTTTGATTGGACCAAACAAATTAGAGTAAATTAACTCTAATTGTTTCTTTGCTTTGAAACTTGACTCTTTGTATGGTTATTGATGAGTTTTACCATATTGACATCCAACGCAAACAACGTCTATTTTGACTTCAAGTTGAGGTAGACCTTTGAGCATGGATTTCTCCATAATCAGCTTCAACTTATGGTAGCTAACATGTCCCAATCTTGCATGCCATAGATCTGTCGTCTCATTCTTTCGGGTCTTGTGAACATAGGCAGACTTTATATATAGGACGTAAACAGAGTCCACTCTTCATTCTTCTATTGTCAGCTTTCCTATTATCTTAACATCTTGATGGACTTTTTCATCTTCTAGCCCAAACAAGACGTAGTTTCCTGATATTGTTAGTTGTCGCACTTACAACAAGTTCTTCTTTATACCCGGTACATGATAAACATTATGTAGTGACACTGTATCAGATTTATTGCCAGGCATGATCGTCCTACTGCCGATCTGAGCAATTGACAACTGTGCGTTATTTGTTGTGCGTACCTTATGACTTTCTTTGTACTCTTTCTTGTCTTGCAATTTACTCTGATCGTCAGTCATATGGTTTGAGCATCCTAAATCAACGATCCAGTCATTCTCATCATTGGTATGGTCTCCCATCATCACCATTAAAGCTAGCTCGTCTTCTTCTATGACATATAGTACCTCTATATCCCATTCCTCCCCCATCTCCATGTTGGAGGATGCCACATTGTTTTTTACAGATTTTTTCTTGGACCAACTGTCTTTAGACATGTGGCCCTTCTTCCCGCGATTATAGCAATTACCTTCAAATCTCTTTCCTTGAGAACTTCTGTTGTCATTCTTCTGAGCTCTCTTAGGTTGTGTAGTTCCTTGATGACTTCTTTTGTCACCATTTTTGTATCCACGTTTGGTAGATGATTTATTATTTCCCCGACTTTCACTTGTGTAGAGTGTTTTCTTTTCACTCTTTAATGTGATGCCTCCCGTTTGTTTAGCCATGGTTTCATGGCTGGCTAAAAAATTTTCAAACTCTACAAGTGATGGTTGAGTGGACCATCCTTGCACAACAATAATGAAGCTTCTATATTCTGATCGCAACCAGTGGATAATGATTCTCTTCATTTGATCTTCTCCAATTACAGACTTCGGTTCTAGTTTAGTAATCTCTCGGCAAATCGTCTTAACTTTATGGAAGTAATAAGTAATCGTCATGTCACATTGTGAAATTGACACTAGCTAGTTCCTTAGAAGTTGTAGCCTCGTATTGTTCTTCTTGGAGAACAACATCACGAACGTGTCCCATGCTTCTTTCGGTGTCTTGTCATCCCAAATATGTTCTAACATCTCTTCTTCGATTGTGGTTTTCAAGGCAAACATTGCTTTGCCTGCTTTGATTCTCCATTTATGCAAGGCGTCATTAGAATCCTCTACTGACGACATAGTTTCACTCCCGCCAATGATCTCCCAAAGATCCTGTCCTTGTAAATAAGACATCATGTATGTTTCCCATGTATTGTAGTAGTTGTTGAGTTTCTTTATTCCTCCTACGATTTGGAAGTCACCCGTCGTGTTGACAATACCTCAATAATACCAAACAAGCCTTTTTGACACAAGATTTGCAGAGTCACTGACTACTTATGACACAAAGAAACTCACTCATTAATAATCTCAAGAAATCGTTTCAGATGTAGAAGATCAAGCAGGGCTGCAGCCATAGAGCATACTAAGAATTTCAAGAGATCAGACAACCTATACTAACCTCGCTCTGATACCAAATTGTTGAACACAAGTCTATGTGGGAAACACTTGCACTCTTTATTAAGACCAATCGGGAAGAGAATACAAGACACTTTATAGAATACTACTACTTTATATTGCTTGTGATTTCTTGGGATGTAGGGTCGACTATGCAATCTAAACCTAACAAATGTAAATCTTTTTTCTAAAATATCGAGATCTCTTTTCTAAAATATCTACTATCTTTCCTATAGTATCTCTCATAAAATCTCTACTAAAATAAATATACAATGGGCTCGTACAATTATTGGGCTTGACTCTATTGGGCTAGTGAGGATATTTTAACACCGCATGCCATTTACCTGTAATCAATGTCAAATACCTGTTGATCAATGCGAAGAAGACAAGTTGATGCAACTACTCATGGGGCTCAATATAAAACGGTGAGATCTAACATATTGATTTTGACTCCATTACCTAATGTGAGGCAAGCCTATTCATTACTTGTACAAGAAGAGATGTAGCGTTAGGTAACTTCTGAACCTACTGAGAATTTCTCGATTGCATCAGCAGTGCAGAAGAAAATAACATATTCAAAATTCACCAAGGACAAATCATGTGAACATTGTAATAAAAGTGGTCATACAATTGATGAGTGTTGAATCCTTAAGCGTCACTGTAAATTTTGTGATAGAAGGGGACATACAAAAGTTCAATGTCGATAGAAAAATAATTATAGAAGGGCAGTACAAGTCAATCAATGCAACAATCGTAGATATCGTTAATCTGCAAATATGGTCGATGTTTCTCTATTGAATACAAAAGAACAGTCACCTAATTACATTCTAAATTTTTTTATGAACAATTACAATAGTTAGCACAAGCCTTATCTGCACTCAATCATCGTCCTTTTGGTAATTTTGACAATAACATCAAGGTTGCTGGTTTGTTTCTAGTATCTGCATTATCTATTAACTCTAAAAGTTCTAATCCATGGATTCTCGATAGTGGAGCTACGGATCATATATTATCCAAAGCTTCTATTAAGATTGAACTAAAGACTTCTACCATATCTATAATAAATTTTCCTAATGGAAGGACAGTACATGTGTCACATACTGGTAATGTTTCCTTTAATTCTGACCTTAAATTAAACATTGTTTTATGTGTGCCTTCATTCAATTTAAACATAATGTCGATCAGCAAACTTACCAATAACTTGAAATGTTATGTCACATTCTATCCTGATTCTTGTGTTGTGCAGGACTTGGCTACGAGGAGGATGATTGGCTCAGGTAAACAATTCAGAGGTCTCTATTATATTTCACCATCTCCAATCAAATCTTCAGCTCACCAAGTATCTAAGTCATCTAATTTATGGCATTTACGCCTAGGTCATCCTTCTTTTTCTCGTTTTAAATTTCTAGCTCAGCAGTTGCATCTTAATAATGATATTTTTTCTCATAACTGTAGTATTTTCCCATTAGCAAAACAAACTAGGTTGTCTTTCCCAAGAAGCTCAATAACAACCCATTTTGCCTTCGATATGTTACATTGTGATGTTTGGGGACCACATAGAATTTCAACTCTGCGTTTTTTTCTCACTATTATTGATGATTTTACTCGATGTACTTGGGTTTTTCTTATGCAACATAAATCAGAAGTACATCATTTGTTAATGAACTTTTTTAAATTCGTTCAAACTCAATTTCATACTACTTTCAAGATAGTTAGATCACGCAATGGGACTGAGTTCCTATCTTTGCAACCATTTTTTACTTCATGTGGCGTTGAACTTCAGCGACTTGTGTCTATACTTTACAACAAAATGTTGTCGTGGAACGCAAGTATCATCATATCCTAAATGTAGCTAGGTCTCTTCTCTTTCAGTCACAAGTTCCACTTAATTTTTGGGGAGAGTGAATTTTAACTGCTGTTTATCTTATAAATAGAACACCATCAACATTGTTATCTAACAAGACACCCTTTGATGCACTATACAAACGACCACCTACATTTCACCAAAGTTTTTGGTTGTAAGTGTTATGCAACTGTAGTACACCTTAAGCAAAAATTTGAAACTCAGGCAACTCCTTGTGTTTTCGTAGGATATCCTTGTGGTAACAAAGGTTACAAGTTGTATGACATGCAATCTAAAAAATTCTTTATCAGTCATGATGTTAAATTTTGTGAAGATGATTTTCATTTTTCATCAGATTCACAAATTTTGACATCAGCTCCTTCAACTCCCATTTTACCACTTCATGATTTATTCTACACAAACATACATTCTAGTCCTCCCCCACCTTCTATTCCTTCACCTACTACTTCGTGGTCTCCTCTGCCTTCTGTTCCTTCTCCAGATTCACCCACTAGTTCTAACCTTATCCCACCTGATACATCAGTTCTACTCCGACGTTCTACTCATACAAAATAGCCTTCGTTTGTCATAATGATTATGAGATGACTTCTGGAGCCAATCATTTAACCTCTAGCTCAAATCCCAACATTGACACCAGGTATCTGTTAGGATCGCACAACAACGCGCATGCTCAATCTAGATGAACACAAATAATGGGATAGTGAAAATTGGAAGGAGAACTCTAGCTAAAAGGATTTTTCTTTTTATTGATGACTTTAGGTATGTACAACAAGAGAGAGTACAGAGAATAGAAAAGTACCTCTTCAAAGCTCTACCGAACCAGATATATATATGGTTTAGTTTACTATATATAGCTTTACCAGATTTAGCCATCTACTATATATAACTATTTACCATATATAGCTTTACCAGATATAGCTTTACCATATATAGCTTTACTATATATAGTTTTACCAAATATAGCTTTACCGGATATAACCGTTGACCAAGCTATAAATAAGCATCAGGCTCCATAGCCTAACAATTCTTCCACTTGGAGACTGATCTAGTCAACCAAGAATTTCACTCTCAAACGACCATGAGCATCTTCACTGCACCATACCAATTGAGGTTTTGCACAACCTCAATATTCCAACATCAACACATTTTGTCAACATGTTTGCTTGATTCTTTGCGCCCTCTATCTTCTCCAAACACGTCACCATCTTCAACTAACCACCGAGTGAAATGGTATCGCCTTCTATGTTTTGAATGATAGACCGGGTTCCTCGTCAACAGCAAGAGTCTCAGGAGTTTCTTGAGTATCTGCTGCAACATCACTATGTGAGTCTTTCAGCAACTCAACCTCAACTCCCACTTGCTTCACCTCTAGTTTCTCAGCAAGAGTCTCAGGAGTTTCTTGAGTATCCGCTACAACATCACTTTGTGAATCTTTGAGCAACTCAACCTCAACTCCCACTTGCTTCACCTCTGGTTTCTCAGCAAGAGTCTCAGGAGTTTCTTGAGTATCCGCTACAACATCACTTTGTGAATCTTTGAGCAACTCAACCTCAACTCCCACTTGCTTCACCTCTGGTTTCTCAGCAAGAGTCTCAGGAGTTTCTTAAGTATCAACTACAACATCACTCTGTGAATCTTTGAGCAACTCAACCTCAACTCCCACTTGCTTCACCTCTGGTTTCTCAGCAAGAGTCTCAAGAGTTTCATGAGTATCTGCTACTAAATCACTCTGTGAATCTTTGAGCAACTAAACCTCAACTTCCACTTGCTTCACCTCTGGTTTCTCAGCAAGAGTCTCAGGAGTTTCATGAGTATCTGCTACAACATCACTCTGTGAATCTTTGAGCAACTCAACCTCAACTCCCACTTGCTTCACCTCTGGTTTCTCAGCAAGAGTCTCAGGAGTTTCATGAGTATCTGCTACAACATCACTCTGTGAATCTTTGAGCAACTCAACATCAACTCCAACTTGCTTCACCTCTGGTGTTTCAGTGACGCTTCCGATAGACGCAACCCCCTCTGGAGTTTTAACGACGCTTCCAGCCGACACAACCCCCTCTAGAGTTTCAGCGACGCTTCCGGCCGACATAACCTCCTCTGGAGTTTCAGCAACGCTTCTGACCGACACAACCCCCTCTGAAGTTTCAGCGACGCTGCTTCTGGCCGACGCAACCCCCCTCTGGAGTTTCAGCGACGCTTCCGGCCGACGCAACCTCCTCTAGAGTTTCAACGACGCTTCCGACCGACGCAACCTCGTTTGTTGTTTTAGCGACACTTCCAGCCGACACAACCCCCTCTGGAGTTTCAGCGACGTTGCTTCTGGCAGACGCAACCCCCCTTTGGAGTTTCAGCGACGCTTCTGGCCGACGCAATCCCCTTTGGAGTTTCAGCGACGCTGCTTCTGGCCAACGCAACCCCCCTCTGGAGTTTAGCAACGCTTCCGGCCGACGCAACCTCCTCTGGAGTTTTAGCAATGCTTCCGGCTGACACAACCCCCTCTGGAGTTTCAGCGATGCTTCTGGCCGACGCAACCCCCTCTGGAGTTTCAGCGACGCTTCCGACCAACGCAACTTCCTCTGGAGTTTCAGCGACGCTTCCAGTACTTTTCTTCAATTCTCTAACAGTCTTTGTGAAGCTAACTCGTTTCTGTTTGCTCGTAACGCAGTTCTCACAAGGACTCACAACAATCTCCGCATCAAATACACCTTGTTCATAGCCGACGGTTTTTCGTACATATTCGACAGCGTCTTCAACAAACCTGACGTTGTCTTCTCCTTGATAATGTTGAACGCCACATTTCTGGATAGCGTCAACTGGATCAGCCCCAAGGCTTGTCGATCCTCGAGCTTCCACTGCTTCGTGGTCATGGTATCTAGCTTCACCCCTAACAGATGTTCATGAAGATATTTCTGGTACAGATAATCTTCAATCTGCATCTTCCAGAAACCGAAATCGGATCCATCGAGCTTCTCAATTCCAATCTTTGAACTTTCCATCTTCACAGATCGTGGTGAGTTTCGCTTGGCTCTGACTTCCGCCTGGCTCTGACTTCCGCCTGGCTCTGATACCAGTTGTTAGGATCGCACAACAACGCACACGCTCGATCTAGATGAACACAAAGAATGGCTTAGTGAAAATTGCAAGGAGAACTTTGGCTAAAAGGATTTTTCTTTTTATTGATGACTTCAGGTATGTACAATAAGAGAGTACAGAGAATAGAAAAGTACCTCTTCAAAGCTCTACCGGACAAGATATATATATAGTTTAGTTTACTATATATAGCTTTATCAGATTTAGCCATCTACTATATATAGCCATTTACCATATATAGCTTTACCGGATATAGCTTTACCATATATAGCTTTACTATATATAGTTTTACAAAATATAGCTTTACCGGATATAACCGTTGACCAAGCTATAAATAAGCATTAGGCTCCATATATCCCCTTCATCATTACCTTTCATTCTCTCGTTTTTCTCCTACTCAACGTGCTTTTCTAGCTCTTATTACAGTTCAGAAAAAACCTAAAACCTATGATTAGGCAGTTGGCGACCCATTACGGCAGTAGGCTATGAATGATGAAATTGCAGCTTTGGAACGTAATCATACGTGGTCTCTCGTTCCTCTACCACCTAACCATAAAGCTATTGGCTGTCGTTAGGTGTACAAGATTAAAAACAACTCTAATGATTCTGTTGAATGTTATAAAGCTCGACTGGTAGCAAAGGGATACACTCAGGTTGAAGGTGTTGATTATAAAGAGACATTTTCGCCTACAGCGAAACTTACAACACTTTGTCTGCTTACTCACTATTATCGCTGCTCGAAAATGGTTCACTTATCAGTTGGATGTTCAAAATGTCTTTCTCCATGATAATGTAAATGGTTCTGTTGAATGTT
The DNA here is from genome assembly GCF_002738365.1 of Cucurbita moschata. Lineage (NCBI taxonomy): Eukaryota > Viridiplantae > Streptophyta > Magnoliopsida > Cucurbitales > Cucurbitaceae > Cucurbita > Cucurbita moschata. The sequence continues at coordinate 414,865 of NW_019268595.1, read as the reverse complement.
ATAAGTCCATATGTCGGCTCCATAAATCTCTTTATAGTTTAAAACAGGCTTCTCGCAGTTGGTTCTCCATATTCTCTACCACTATACAAAATGCAGGCTACACTCAGTTCAAAGCAGATTACTCTTTATTTACTAATAGTAAAGGTACTTCTTTCACTGCAACTCTTATCTATGTTGATGATATTCTGTTGACAGACACTGATCTAAAAAAAATTCAACATCTCAAGACTAGTTTACTCGAGAAATTCCTTATCAAAGATTTAGGAAATTTGAAATATTTCTTAGGCATTGAATTTTTTAAGTCTAGAAAAGAAATTTTTATGTCTCAAAGTATGCTCTAGAAATTCTTCAAGACACAGGTCTTACAGGAGCATGTCTAGAAAAATTTTCTATGGAGCAAAATTGAAACTTTCTATAATAGAAGGAGAGAAGTTGATGATCCAAGTAAATACAGACGATTGATTGACAGATTAATATATTTATCGATTACTAGGCCTGACATAGTGTATTCAGTTCATATGCTTAGTCAATTTATGCTCTTCGAGTTTTGAGATACATCAAAGATACAACTGGTCAAGGACTTGTACTACCATCTGAAAACAACTTAAGATTACGAGCATATTGCGACTCAGACTGGGGAGGTTGTCGAACTTCCAAACGGTCATATATTTATCGATTGATTGACAGATTAATATATTTATCGATTACTAGGCCTGACATAGTGTATTCAGTTCATATGCTTAGTCAATTTATGCTCTTCGAGTTTTGAGATACATCAAAGATACAACTGGTCAAGGACTTGTACTACCATCTGAAAACAACTTAAGATTACGAGCATATTGCGACTCAGACTGGGGAGGTTGTCAAACTTCCAAACGGTCAATTTCTAGGTTCTGCATTTTCCTTGGAAATTCAATTATTCTTTGGAAGTCTAAAAAACAAACCAATGTATCCAGATCATCAACAGAAGCCGAGTATCGAGCTATGGTAAATACTTGTTTAGAGTTAACTTGGTTAAGATACATTCTTCAAGACATGAAAGTTCCACTGTTCGAACCAACATTATTGTATTGTGATAATCAAGCAGCATTACACATAACAACCAATCAAGTTTTTTACAAACATACGAAACACATTGAAATAGATTGTCCTATAGTTCGAGAAAAATTACAAAATGGAATCACCAAATCATGTTATGTTTTGGACTAAAATGCAATTGGCAGATATTTTTACTAAAACTTTGGGAAGACATCAATTTGGTTTTTTGAAAGACAAGTTGGGTGTGATTGACATACACTCTCCAATAGGCGTCCGGCTTAATTCTTCCACAATCCCTTAAATTTTACTTAACTTAGGGTTCATATAGATTTTTAACGATTCCTACAAGTAAAACATGAGAAAAGTCTAGATTTGTTTGAAAAATTTCTATACTTTCCTCATCGTGAATCTTCCACTTCACTCAATCTCAAGTCACGGTTTCATAATTGTATGTCATATTTTGGATACCTCATATCACAATCCATGTCGTACATTGTGACACCTTTAAATCACCTAAAAACTTTCACATCTACGGATGTCCTCAAACTTTCCTTTAAATCTCACAATGATAGTTAATAGGACGTTAGGATTATTTTCACAAAGATAAGAAACATTAAATAAATTGTATGTCACTCGGCATTGTATTGTTAGACATATTATATTCCAAGAAATATTAAATCTAAATGGAAAGATTAAGAATATGTTAAATACTTAATAAAAGTTAGGAGTTAGAATAACGGAAGGAATTCGGTGAATATCTTTAATAAGGTGAAGCACCTTGGCATAAGTGAGAACGAATTCGAGGAGCAAAAGCAAGCTAATTTGAAGTTAGATAGAACTTAGGCTAAGGTCATCCAAGTAAGTGGTCTTACTATTGGCATGATTATATTTGATGTTGACACGTGTCATATATATCAATATGTGTGAACTGTTTATGGATAAATATGCTTATAATATGATATGTATATGTTATAATATGTGAATTGTACAATAATACTTACAATACGAGGTGTTCAATGATATGTTTGAGATAGGATACGAGAAGGATGCATTAAACGTAATGTAACCATAGTAGTAAGATATGTTCATGGAACGTTAAGGTTAGGGTATGTATCGAAGTGCTATAGATATGAGAGAATTACAAAAACGATATGGTCACGGTCGATTGATAAAAGAATAAGATCAGGTTATGTGTAGAAAGGGATACAATTATGATAGATTGATAGATGATAGCGTTCGATATGACTAAGGTACGTTCATGTAATGATATGACTGTGACATAAATAAGAACGTTAAGGCTATGATAAGTTAGGAAACGATATGACCACTAAAAGTTTACGATACGATATGGTTATGATACGACATGTGAATGACGGATATATGTATATGTTGTCATATGATATGAAAATGACATGATATATGCCATGGTATTAGATATGTGATAAATTGACATGTTTACGATATGATATATTGTGATGCAATATGTTATGATACGATATGTATACGATGAAATGTTATGTTAAAAGCATGGAACGTTATGTTATGTCTCCTAAATTGTGTGTATACAACATGATACGAATGTCATGAAATCACGATAAATGACATGAAATATAACCCGGTTAGAATTATGTATGATATGAGAAATGAAAAATGAGAAATGATATGATATGAATGAAAAACTGTGGCGAGGTTATATTTAATAATGTTGAAAACGAAAAAATATTGGGACCTCATGCATTACGTGTGCTCATGCATTTTGGGATACCCCTATTCCATTAAGATGGTACGACGTGTACACCATAAGGCAGGTGAAGTATCATCATGTTTTACATAATAGTGCCGTGATGGTTACTAATTCTAATAGGCGTCCGACTTAATTCTTCCACAGTCTCTTAAATTTTACTTAACTTAGGGTTCGTATAGATTTATGACGATTCCTACCGGTAAAACTTGAGAAAAGTCTAGATTTGTTTGAAAAATTTCTATACTTTTCTCATCGTGAATCTCCCACTTCGCTCAATCTCAAGTCACAGTTTCATAATTGTATGTCATATTTTGGATACCTCATATCACAAACCATGTCGTACATTGTGACACCTTTAAATCATCTCGAAACATTCACATCTACCGTTGTCCTGAAACGTTCCTTTAAGTCTCACAATGATAGTTAATAGGATGTTAGGATTATTTTCACAAAGATAAGAAACATTAAAAGTGGAAAAGAAAATTTAAACATGTGGAATAAAAGTAATGTAAAATAATGCCACAAAAATTTTTACTTTCCCACTACGAGTCATGTCCATGTAAAAAAAGAAAAAACCCTTCGAGGTTGCCGAGAAAATGGGTAAATCTAAGTGTGACTGCCAGAGTTCATAGGACGCCATGGACGTCGAGCTTTGACATTATTGTTGTTACTCTTTTGAAGAGTTCAAACATGAAGCCTCCATTATTTCTTCTCCTTTTTCTTTTTTTCACTATAGAAATTTGAATCTCTCTTGGGTGTATGATTTATGCAACTCTTGAAGCATAGATGGTTGGTTCAGTATAATTTTAAATGAATATTTGAAGGTATATATTTTATTGGGGATTGAAATTAAAATTAAAAATTAAAAATTACTGTCCAATTTTGTTTTATTTAGATATATTAAGTTAACGATGGATTATTTTAAAAAATAAAAGCTAATAATTAGCCTAAAAAATTTATTTAGATTTTGAATAACTTAAATTTCCATTTAGATTTCCATTTAGATCATTGTATATTGAATTAAAATGTCATTTTAAAAACTATCTCACAAGTGACAAATATTTTACAACATTTTTATTATTATTATTATTATTATTCTTTTAAAGCAAAGTATAACCCCTTAATTTAATTTTCAACTCCTTATTGTATGTTCATTAAATAATTTCCTAAAAGAGATAAATCATTCTGATATTTATTTTTTCTGGTCTAATTCAAGAGATTTATAACGAAATTGTTGAAATTTTGAATTAATGGTTTGTTTTGATTCTCGTTCCTATTAACCACGTCTATTTTTCTTCTCGTTGAATGTGCATAAAAAATTGATAAATATCCTTAAAAGAACTATTTACATCTCTACCTTAAATCTACTTGATAATGCTAGTTAAGGAGAAAGTATAGAAAATGCAATCGTTCTAGATGTGTTTAACACAACTTTGTTTTTCCATCTCCACCAAAAATAGCAAATGAAAAAGAATTGATATTTATCATTCATAGCAATTAATTTTTTTTTTGGTGGATATTAACCTTAAATCAGCTTCCCAAACAGCTTTAACAACTTGTTCAACACAAGCTTTTTTTTTTTTTTTTTGGCTATATAATGAACCAAAATCCAAATGATTAAGCATCAACAAAATAGTTTTGAGTATCTAAAACAAAATGAAGACTCTAACCCGCTTCGATTGTATCTTATTGTTGGCTTTGGAATCAAGCATTCTTATTAACACATGTTTTGCAGGATTCAATAGACAAGTTGGAGGGGGAAAAGGGCAACAACCAGAAAGCAAATGGCAAGTGACTATTTACAATTATCAAACTAACTCAGATTTAAATGCTCATTGCAAGTCAAAAGATGACGATTTGAGCGAACGCATTTTGGCCAAGCAAGCTCAATTCAACTGGAGCTTCAAAATGAACTTTTTGCGTATGACTCTAATTTGGTGCAATTTTAATAGTTCTAATGGACATGCTTCATTTGAGGTATTTTGGCCAGAGAACTTGTATTGGCTTTCTGAAAGATGCGACTTTAAAAACTGCATTTGGGCAGTTTTTGATGATGGGTTTTACTTAAAAAATATTCCTACCGGGAAGTTTGAATTGATACACCCTAGGGAAAAATGAAGTAAAGTTTCCCTAGCTCATTTTGATCCCAAAACCTACTTTTTATTTTTTACTTTTTTTTATTATGTTTGATTGCTTTCACATGTAATAATTCTACCTAGAGTTGTGGGGTTTTCTTGTAGACTTAAGATGTTGTATATTTAAGTCTAATAAAAGTGGGAGGAATCCTTTAGGATTTTATAGTTATTTTGATGTTGATAATTTGGTTGGGTTTCAAGTTTCTAGTTGCAACGACCCATGTTCAAGCTTGGAAATATGGATTTGGCATTTAATGGCCCTAATACTCCCCTTACAATATTATCACGTTATTTTCTCCTCGCTTCTAAGAGTGAAAACTATCACCACAGACCGACATAAGTCATTCCGGCATGTCTTTTCCTCACTCACATGTTTGCTCCAAGAAAAGCACATTTAATCTCGAAGTTCTTATGTTTAAGCCACCAAAAAAGCAAGTGCATCTCGTTGATATAGGTGGTAAGTTTCAATTCTTTTTAAGCATTTTTTAGTCATCTATACTCATCACTTTCATTCGGATAGAATCCATGTTTATTCATGTACTCTCTTTAACTCGGGTATCACTCTACTCAAAATCCTTTAAGGATTAAGAAATATTTGAGGTTTTAAACTTGAAAGGTAACAATTTAAGACGAAAAGAAAATATGTATAATAATTTAAAATGGTAATGTTAAGGATATATTGAAAGAACTCAAGTCAACTAATCGATTTACAAGGAGAGATTAAATATTTTTTTGCCTAATCTTATACAAACAGATTGTATATGATACCCCCATCACTTGTCTTCACATGAACGATACGGATCAAATCATTTGTAACAATTACAAAGTAGGCTTATTAATAGTGTTATCTTAGTACTTGAAGTAGTTATCTCTCCATAAAATTCGTAAATTTTACTAACCTTCATGTATCAACTAGCAATTCTTCGTACTAAGGGCTGAGGCTAGCAAAATCCTTAATTTCTTAAGGCTCTTCTCAAAATCTCGATGTAAATGTGAGTTGTGCTCTCGTGAATCGACTGAGTCAAACTTGGAATATTTGAACAAACCTTCTCTATCATCAAAAGCAATAAAACTTACAACTTTACGACTCTAATCATTTCTTGACCAACTACAAGTCGTTCCTCATTTAAATTATTCACTAAACTACCGTCTATAAAATTCAGTGTTCTAAAGCTTAGTATACGCTCACTATATAGAAATATCAAGTTGGCTTAAGGGTTCATCTTGTTGCCTTATTTTCTCTAATTAGCACTATTACAAACAGGTCTACAAACCTCCTTTAATATTTAATTCAAGTGAAATACTTAAGCTACAGAGAATTAATGAGCCTAAAGACATCACTCATACCTATAATAACCATGTCGAGCATAGAAAAGTCTTTAAATGTAATAGGAAAAAGGAAAAACATAATAATTATTAAAAAAAGAAAAGAATAATAATAAATAAATAAACCACCCTTCCCCACATCTCTCAACTAACCTCTCATCCCTTTTTCCAATTATCTCTCCTCAACCCACCTATTATCCTAGACTATCAAGTTGTGCAAAAAATTAAAAAAAATAATAATAAAAAAAAAGAGAGATCTGGTCATATTGTTAAGGTATATGTTAATTTTTTTTCTTTTATTATAATTTCATTTTTAGAAATTTACATTAAATTATAAGTTAAATCTTCCCTAATTGCTACAATTGTTTAGGTTTGAGTTAGAAATTAGATGTCAATATATTTATACAAATTTTAGTAAATCATATTAATTAGTAATGTCACGTGCTACCTACATTTTTCAGGTAAAGGAAAGGCGCCAATGTACGGTTGACGGTGGAGTTGAGGACACCATGGAAGTTGGAGAGGGGATATTTTAGTAGGAGTTTACCTTTATTGGACGTTTTAAGTTATAGCATTGAGTACAGCTTTATTTAGATTCATTTCTAAATTCAGTTATTGAAAGTTTATTTTTTTGGAGATAGGTTGTTTTGGAGCTATGAATGTTTATGAAAAACTTTGTTTTGTTTCCAAGGATATTTATGATGAGCTTCTGCTCAATGAGTTATGTATGCATGGGTGATGTCACTAATTAGGTTAAAGAAAATTAGGGGCGTTACAGCTGCAATTGCTTAGGTTTGAGTTAGAAATTAGATGTCAATACATTTATACGAATTTTAGTAAATCATATTAGTTAGTAATGTCACGTCAGTCATTATTAGTAACGTCTTATCAGAAATTTCATATAAGTGGACAAATGAATAAATTAAAAATTGGTCAAATATTTGTGAACACACTCAAAAAGGAAAAATTTTGAAACCGTTAATAGAATGAAAAGAATGAAAAAATAAAATAAAATGAAAGATTTGAAGGTAAGAATCCCAGCCAAGAGAAGAGAGGAGGGAGAGATAAGGGAAAATATAAAAACAAAAAAACAAAAAAGAACCAAATGAAAAGCACTAGAAGAGAGGAAGAAAAAAAAAAAGAAAAGAAGATCTCAGAAATACTAGATTGTTATACTAGCAAACAAACATATATTCTTATTTCTAAAGTAATTTTCAATTATATTATGAAACTATAGTATCAAATAAATTTTATGTCACTCGGAATGTATGGTTAGACATATTATATTCCAAGAAATATTAAAGGTAAATGGAAAGATTAAGAATTTGTTAAATACTTAATAAAATTTAAAAGTTAGAATTATGGAAGAAATTCGGTGAATATCTTTAATAAGGTGAAGCACCTTGGCATAAGTGAGAAGGAATTCGGTGAAGCACCTTGGCATAAGTGAGAAGGAATTCGAGGAGCAAAAGCAAGCTAATTTGTAGTTAGATAGAACTTAGGCTAAGGCCATCCAAGTAAGTGGTCTTACTATTGGCATGGTTATATTTGATGTTGACACATGCCTCATAGTTCTGCACGTGTCATGTATATGAATATGTGTGAATTGTTTATAGATCAATATGCTTATAATATGATATGTATATGTTATAATATGTGAATTGTACAATAACACTTACAATACGAGGTGTTCAATGATATGTTTGAGATAGGATACGAGAAGGATGCACTAAAAGTAATGTAACGATAGGAGTAAGATATGTTCATGGAACGTTGTGGTTAGGGTATGTATCGAAGTGCTATGGATATGAGAGATTGACAAAAACGATATGGTCACGATTGATTGATAAAAGAATAAGATAGGGTTATGGGTAGAAAGGGATACAATTATGATAGATTGATAGAAGATAGAGTTCGATATGACTAAGGTACGTTCATGTAATGATATAACTGTGACATGTATAAGAACGTTAAGGCTATAATAAGTTAGGAAACGATATAACCACTAAAATTTTACGATATGGTATTATTATGATACGACATGTGAATGACGGATATATGTATATGTTCTCATATGATATGAAAATGACATGAAATATGCCATGGTATGAGATATGTGATAAATTGACATGTTTACGATATGATATATTGTGATGCAATATGTTATGATACGATATGTATATGATGAAATGTTATGTTAACAGCATGGAACGTTATGTTATGTCTCCTAAATTGTGTGTATACAACATGATATGAATGTCATGAAATCACGATAAATGACATGAAATATAACCCGGTTAGAATTATGTATGATATGAGAAATGAAAAATGAGAAATGATATGATATGAATGAAAAACTGTGGCGAGGTTATATTTAATAATGTTGAAAACGAAAAAATATTGGGGACCTCATGCATTATGTGTGCTCATGCATTTTGGGATACCCCTATTCCATCAAGATGGTACGACGTGTACACCATAAGGCAGGTGAAGTATCATCATGTTTTACATAATAGTGCCGTGATGGTTACTAATTCTAATAGGCGTCCGACTTAATTCTTCCACAGTCTCTTAAATTTTACTTAACTTAGGGTTCGTATAGATTTATACCGATTCCTACCAGTAAAACTTGAGAAAAGTCTAGATTTGTTTGAAAAATTTCTATACTTTCCTCATCGTGAATCTCCCACTTCGTTCAAGTCACGGTTTCATAATTGTATGTCATATTTTGGATACCTCATATCACAATCCTTGTCGTACATTGTGACACCTTTAAATCACCTCAAAACTTTCACATCTACCGTTGAAACTTTCCTTTAAATCTCCCAATGATAGTTAATAGGATGTTAGGATTATTTTCACAAAGATAAGAAACATTAAAAGTGGAAAAGAAAATTTAAACATGTGGAATAAACGTAAGGTGAAATAATGCCACAAAATTTTTTACTTTCCCACTACGAGTCATCTCCATGTAGAAAAAAAAAAAAAACCCTTTAAGGTTGTCGAGAAAAGGGATAAATCTAAGTGTGACTGCCTGAGTTCATAGGACGCCATGGACGTCGAGCTTTGACATTATCGTTGTTACTCTTTTGAAGAGTTAAAACAAGAAGCCTCCAATATTTCTTTTCCTTTTTATTTTTTTCGCCGTAGAAATTTGAATCTCTCTTGGACGTATGATTTATGCAACTCTTGAAGCATAGATTGTTGGTTCATTATAATTTTAAATGAATATTTTAAGGTATATATATTATTGGGGATTGAAATTAAAATTAAAAATTATGATCCAATTTTATTTTACTTACCTATATTTAGTTAATTATGGATTATTTTAAAAAATAAAAGCTAACCATTAGCCTAAACAATTTATTTAAATTTTGAATAACCTTTTGTTTTGATTTTGAATAACCTTTTCTGTCGCAGCCCCTTTATTCCTAGAATCAATTGACACCATCCCCTAAACAATTTATTCCTAGAATCAATTGACACCATCCCCTTTTCTGTCGCAGCCCAATGCAATTCACCAAAAGTCCAAACACTCATGACCCAATATCCATAAGTAGCCCAAACCCAATACATTTCTAATCGATCCAAAAATGCGTATCGACTCCATCGATCTGATGCCGAGCAATCGCTCTCGGACGACTCTCTAGTATCTTCTCTGATGACTCTCATTTTACCCCATTTTTCCTATTTTGGACTCCAATCCTACCTTTTTTTCATCCTTCTGAACTTGATTTTGACATTGTGAAAAGCTTTTGGAATGAGTACGATTAACCGATAAACATTTTGAAAACTTAAATTGTTATAAACTAAGTTAGGGACCTAAATGAGGATATTAGGTGGATAGGATAAATTAATGAGTTCAATATGATGTCATGGACTCACATAGGTTAACTTGAATTTCAAGAGATTAGTTTGGACTAGCTTCAAGAATTAAATAGTGACTTCAACTTAAGCTACCTAGGTTAGTGACTTCACAATCGATTTGGTTAGATGAATTATTTGAAGTATGAACAGCGCGTCTTGTGGCCCTTGCACGTGCGATATCTTGTCATTGATATGTTTTCTTGTTACGTTAGGATGTAGTGCTTCCCCTCATGGTTTTTAAAATGCGTCTACTAGGAAGACATTTTCACACCCTTATAAAAATGTTTCGTTCTCCTTTCTAACTGATGTGGGATCTCACGTCCCCGAAGCATAAATTCATGGCATAACCTTATGATGCCAGGCATAACTCCATTCTTTAGATGACATAGCATTTCTATGAGATATACTTACATATTACTTGTAATATCCTATTATAGTCATATACATGGATTTCTGATGTCTCATAGGCATAGATCCATCGTATTAATGTAGTTTACATGACATGACACATGGGCTTCATGCATCTGTCATAATCATATGATAATGCAGTAGAAAACATAGAATATCTTGTAATGTGACATAACATATAAATCATTGTATAACATTAACATAGTACACATCATATAATTATGAAACATGACACGTGTAGTGGTCATAGGACACACGTCGTTCATGCAACAACAAGTCATCCAAGCAAGCAAGCAGTAAAGTCACTTACCTAATTGGCCAAAGCTAGAGTTACTATCTTTTCCTTGGTCCAGGTCTGAAACTACCCTCTGAGCACGAGTCAACCTAATGGGTCAACACTATCGAGTTAGAATATAATCCACCTAATGTTCTCAAATAATCCTCTTATTTCGCTTCACATCCTTTATATTGGTGAAACAGTGGCTGTAGTCGCCTCAATTGCCTCAAATAACGTAAAAAATCATTTTTCGAATGGTCCAAATTCTAAGATGGAGTAAAAAAAGATCAAATCAGGTCTTGGGTTTGGTCATCGGATCAAATCGATTAAGGTCTAAGAGTTTGATAATTGGTGACCAATTGGGCCATG
>NW_019268595.1:401392-403691 GCF_002738365.1 Cucurbita moschata | reverse complement strand
ATGATTTATGCAACTCTTGAAGCATAGATTGTTGGTTCATTATAATTTTAAATGAATATTTTAAGGTATATATATTATTGGGGATTGAAATTAAAATTAAAAATTATGATCCAATTTTATTTTACTTACCTATATTTAGTTAATTATGGATTATTTTAAAAAATAAAAGCTAACCATTAGCCTAAACAATTTATTTAAATTTTGAATAACCTTTTGTTTTGATTTTGAATAACCTTTTCTGTCGCAGCCCCTTTATTCCTAGAATCAATTGACACCATCCCCTAAACAATTTATTCCTAGAATCAATTGACACCATCCCCTTTTCTGTCGCAGCCCAATGCAATTCACCAAAAGTCCAAACACTCATGACCCAATATCCATAAGTAGCCCAAACCCAATACATTTCTAATCGATCCAAAAATGCGTATCGACTCCATCGATCTGATGCCGAGCAATCGCTCTCGGACGACTCTCTAGTATCTTCTCTGATGACTCTCATTTTACCCCATTTTTCCTATTTTGGACTCCAATCCTACCTTTTTTTCATCCTTCTGAACTTGATTTTGACATTGTGAAAAGCTTTTGGAATGAGTACGATTAACCGATAAACATTTTGAAAACTTAAATTGTTATAAACTAAGTTAGGGACCTAAATGAGGATATTAGGTGGATAGGATAAATTAATGAGTTCAATATGATGTCATGGACTCACATAGGTTAACTTGAATTTCAAGAGATTAGTTTGGACTAGCTTCAAGAATTAAATAGTGACTTCAACTTAAGCTACCTAGGTTAGTGACTTCACAATCGATTTGGTTAGATGAATTATTTGAAGTATGAACAGCGCGTCTTGTGGCCCTTGCACGTGCGATATCTTGTCATTGATATGTTTTCTTGTTACGTTAGGATGTAGTGCTTCCCCTCATGGTTTTTAAAATGCGTCTACTAGGAAGACATTTTCACACCCTTATAAAAATGTTTCGTTCTCCTTTCTAACTGATGTGGGATCTCACGTCCCCGAAGCATAAATTCATGGCATAACCTTATGATGCCAGGCATAACTCCATTCTTTAGATGACATAGCATTTCTATGAGATATACTTACATATTACTTGTAATATCCTATTATAGTCATATACATGGATTTCTGATGTCTCATAGGCATAGATCCATCGTATTAATGTAGTTTACATGACATGACACATGGGCTTCATGCATCTGTCATAATCATATGATAATGCAGTAGAAAACATAGAATATCTTGTAATGTGACATAACATATAAATCATTGTATAACATTAACATAGTACACATCATATAATTATGAAACATGACACGTGTAGTGGTCATAGGACACACGTCGTTCATGCAACAACAAGTCATCCAAGCAAGCAAGCAGTAAAGTCACTTACCTAATTGGCCAAAGCTAGAGTTACTATCTTTTCCTTGGTCCAGGTCTGAAACTACCCTCTGAGCACGAGTCAACCTAATGGGTCAACACTATCGAGTTAGAATATAATCCACCTAATGTTCTCAAATAATCCTCTTATTTCGCTTCACATCCTTTATATTGGTGAAACAGTGGCTGTAGTCGCCTCAATTGCCTCAAATAACGTAAAAAATCATTTTTCGAATGGTCCAAATTCTAAGATGGAGTAAAAAAAGATCAAATCAGGTCTTGGGTTTGGTCATCGGATCAAATCGATTAAGGTCTAAGAGTTTGATAATTGGTGACCAATTGGGCCATGGACATGTTATTTTAATGGATTGAACCTGCTTCTTCTTTTTTCTTTCTTCTCCTTTCTTTCGTCTTCTTGTTCTCCAAATTTGTCAAAGATGGTAAGGGCGAGGGAGATGAAGAGGTAAAGAGAGAAAATTAGTTGAAACAGTTGAGAAAGTTGGGAGAAAATGAGATGTTCATGCACTCGGGATACTCTTTTTTTTTATGATGGTATAGACACGATACTATAAGACAAGAAAAAAATCATTCTATTTATTATAATTCTAGGACGGTCGCTATTCCTAATGGGTTTTCGACATCAAGAATTCTTAGAAAATTTTCAACCGACAAGAAAGGGGCCCAAGAAGTGTGTGAACCGACTAGTGGGTCCATACTGGCACGTGTGGACTATGTGTAGAACATTAAATGCACATCCAATTAACCAACTTAAGATAGTTGCTTAAGGAATATAGGCTGCTATGATATGTCACATTTATGATTGCATGTGCTTGCATCTAACCCCAATAGCGGAGCCAGTTACGGAATATTTCTTAAAATATTCAAGCCATGTGCTACTCT